>NC_045436.1:140930372-140935217 GCF_002776525.5 Piliocolobus tephrosceles | reverse complement strand
CTTCCTTCCTTCCTTCCTTCCTTCCTTCCTTCCTTCCTTCCTTCCTTCCTTCCTTCCTTCCTTCTTTCTCTGTCTCCTTTCCTACCTCTGTTCTTTCCTTCCATCCAGAATTATTTTTGAGAAACACTGTGATGTGTCGATTGGGAGCACATTGTCTGGAGTTGGTTGCTTGGATTAAAATTGTAACCTTCCTCATATTAGCTATGTGACCTGGAACAAGCTACTAGGCTATAGGTTAGGAATAATAATGGCATCAATATGATCCTACTATAGATTGAATTGTATGAGTTAATGTATGTGAAGCATCTTATATTTTATGTAAGAATTGGATAAAATGTAGTTACTGCTGTTATATTTATTGAACACCTAGCATTTTTTAGCTTTTTATTTTAAAAAGATCATAGATCCATAGGAAGTTTCATATAAAGAGAGGTCTTAAGTACCATTCTGCACAGTTTCTTCCAAGAGTTACATCTTGTATAACTTTGTACAATATCAAGACCAGGCATTGATGCTGGTACAATATGAATGTATAGGTCTATGTCAATTTTGTCACATGTTGGTTAATGTGACCATTATTACAATTAAGCTACAGAACTCTTCCATCACTAAAAATATCTTCCTCACATTTTATAGTCACATTCATCTCACATTTCCCTACCATCACTAACCTCTGGAAATCACTAATCTGTTTTCTATATGTATGCTATTTTATTAAAGTTATATACATGAAATAATATACTATGTGACCTTTTGATATTGGATTTTTTTTTCACTAAGCATAATGTCCTTCAGATCTATGTGAGTTATTGTATGTGTCAAAAGTATATTCTTTTTTATTTCTGGGTAGTATTTCATCATATGGATATACCACAGTTTGTTTAACCATTCATCTGTCCAACATTTTGGATGTTTCCAGTTTTCCTCTATTAGAATTAAAGGTGCTATGAATGATCACATACTGGTTTTTATTTCTCTCAGATAAATTACTAGGAGTGCAATTGCTGGGTCATATTGTGAATATATGTTTAGTTTTTAAAGAAACTGATGAGTTAGTTTCACAACGTAATACCATTGTACAATTCTAGCAATGTACGAATGATAATTTATTCATCTTTGCCAGCATTTGTTGTTACTAATTTTTATGCTGTTGTTTTAATAGGTGTGTAGTTACCTAGTAGTATGATAAGAGCTGAGGATACAAATTTGAATATGATCTTGACCTAAAGGAGAAACAAGAGACAAGAAACCAAATAGAAAACAATAATTAAAAATTATAATAATACAAGGCATGTAAAGGACCTCTTCAAGGAGAACTACAAACCACTGCTCAGTGAAATAAAAGAGGACACAAACAAATGGAAGAACATACCATGCTCATGGATAGGAAGAATCAATATTGTGAAAATGGCCATACTGCCCAAGGTTATTTATAGATTCAATGCCATCCCCATCAAGCTACCAATGAGTTTCTTCACCGAATTGGAAAAAACTGCTTTAAAGTTCATATGGAACCAAAAAAGAGCCCGCATTGCCAAGACAATCCTAAGTCAAAAGGACAAAGCCGGAGGCGTCACGCTACCTGACTTCAAACTATACTACAAGGCTACAGTAACCAAAACAGCATGGTACTGGTACCAAAACAGATATATAGACCAAGGGAACAGAACGGAGTCCTCAGAAATAATGCCACACATCTACAGCCATCTGATCTTTGACAAACCTGACAAAAACAAGAAATGGGGAAAGGATTCCCTATTTCATAAATGGTGCTGGGAAAATTGGCTAGCCATAAGTAGAAAGCTGAAACTGGATCCTTTCCTTACTCCTTATACGAAGATTAATTCAAGATGGATTAGAGACTTAAATGTTAGACCTAATACCATAAAAACCCTAGAAGAAAATCTAGGTAGTACCATTCAGGACATAGGCATGGGCAAGGACTTCATCTCTAAAACACCAAAAGCAACGGCAGCAAAAGCCAAAATTGACAAATGGGATCTAATTAAACTAAAGAGCTTCTGCACAGCAAAAGAAACTACCATCAGAGTGAACAGGAAACCTACAGAATGGGAGAAAATTTTTGCAATCTACTCATCTGACAAAGGGCTAATTTCCAGAATCTACAAAGAACTCAAACAAATATACAAGAAAAAAAACAAACAACCCCATCAAAAAGTGGGGAAAGGATATGAACAGACATTTCTCAAAAGAAGACATTCATACAGCCAACAGACACATGAAAAAATGCTCATCATCACTGGCCATCAGAGAAATGCAAATCAAAACCACAATGAGATACCATCTCACACCAGTTAGAATGGCAATCATTCAAAAATCAGGAAACAACAGGTGTTGGAGAGGATGTGGAGAAATAGGAACACTTTTACACTGTTGGTGGAATTGTAAACTAGTTCAACCATTCTGGAAAACAGTATGGCAATTCCTCAAAGATCTAGAACTAGATGTACCATATGACCCAGCCATCCCACTACTGGGTATATACCCAAAGGATTATAAATTATGCTACTACAAAGACACATGCACACATATGTTTATTGCGGCACTATTCACAATAGCAAAGACTTGGAATCAACCCAAATGTCCATCTGTGACAGACTGGATTAAGAAAATGTGGCACATATACACCATGGAATACTATGCAGCCATAAAAAAGGATGAGTTTGCGTCCTTTGTAGGGACATGGATGCAGCTGGAAACCATCATTCTTAGCAAACTATCACAAGAAGAGAAAACCAAACACCGCATGTTCTCACTCATAGGTGGGAACTGAACAATGAGCTCACTTGGACTCGGGAAGGGGAACATCACACAATGGGGCCTATCATGGGGAGGGGGGAGGGGGGCGGGATTGCATTGGGGAGTTATACCTGATATAAATGATGAATTGATGGGTGCTGACGAGTTGATGGGTGCAGCACACAAACATGGCACATGTATACATATGTAACAAACCTGCACGTTATGCACATGTACCCTAGAACTTAAAGTATAATAATAAAAAAAAATTATAATAAAAATAAACAAAGTGAGGAGACTGCTAGTAATCAGGGAAGGAATTTAATTAAGGTATTTCAGAAAACTTCTTAGCTGAGATTTCAAAGAACAATGATCTAATTGTACAAAAAGCCACAGAAAGTTTATTTTAGAAAGAAAGAGCAACAAGCACAAAATTCTAGATGCAGAGAAAGGGATGGTATACAAAAACTGGAGAAATAATTAAAAATGTTTTGGGTGTGATAAGAAAAGAAGGGACGTGTATGACATGTGGTTGGAGGGGCAGGTAGAAAACATCAAGCCAAGATCTATGGTCATTAAAAAGGAGTTGGAAAATTTTCCTTATATAAGCAGTGGAAAGCCAATCAAGGAGTTAAAGCAGAAGGGAGGGAATGAAGAGTCAAGATCTTGTGTACTTAAAAAAAATCACTCTGACTACTGTGAAAATAGAGCATTTAGGGAGGAGTTGACAAGTGGAGAGGTAGATTTGTGTTGCTTTGTGATATTCTGACAGAGAGATGGGTGTAGCTTTGAGAAGTGTTCACAGAAGAAACGGAAATCTTGGAAATGGAGAGTGATAGGGATAAAAAGGAACCAAGGTTGTCCTCTAGGTTTTGGGCATGAGTCACACAGGCACAGTGTAGTGCCATTTATTGAGATGAGAAAAGTTGTTGAAGGAATTTTGTTTTGCTTTGTTTCAGTGTGAACATGTGCAGGAGTCAGCTTGATTTCAGACACTAAATTTGAGTTTTCTGTTAGATACCCAGGAGATTTCAAATAGGAGATTGGATATATTAGCTAAAATATTGCATCTGCAAGTCTTTTTTTTCAGCTGATGTTATACGAATAGATAAATAAGAAAAACAAGTTGAAGTCCAGTGGAAAGAATATTCCATTAAACTAAGAACTATTTGGGCTTATATTGTGATATTTTGCCCTTTCTTATCTCTGTGACTAGAATGAATAATAATAATCAGAGATGCAGTTTTCTAATCTGTACAATGGTAATATCTATTAGATATGCATAGTGTGGAAAATTAGGTAAACTTATTCATACAAAGTAACTCTGACATTGAAGGTTCTAAAACTACCATCATTTAGAATTCTAAATAAATATGCATTGTCTTTCATCTAGTTTTCCCATTTTGAATATATAAGGAAACATAGAAAGGAACTTTACATCCACTTGTCTATCCTATAATGTTTGCACATTATAGGGTATAATCTCAGGGTATAAATACAACTTTTTAATAATTCCTGTAGACTGATACTCTTAGGCCAATGTTACTGATCTTGAAAAGTGGGGTATTGAGATATTTTACTTGGTCATAAGCCATCAACCCATTTTACATATGTGATGTTATGTTTTGATATTTTTTTAAAAAAAGAAGTTTTGAAATGTTCTCTTTTTCTTTGAATGCAAATCCAATAATTTCCTTTCTTAATTTTAAATATAAGAAACCTAAAACTTAATAACTTGCTCACAAGTCTAGAAGCTGGCAAAATATCACCCACAAACCTGATTTATAATGCTATGTTGGCCGGGCGCGGTGGCTCAAGCCTGTAATCCCAGCACTTTGGGAAGCCGAGACGGGCGGATCACGAGGTCAGGAGTTCGAGACCATCCTGGCTAACACGGTGAAACCCCGTCTCTACTAAAAAAATACAAAAAGCTAGCCGGGCGAGGTGGCTGGCGCCTGTAGTCCCAGCTACTTGGGAGGCTGAGGCAGGAGAATGGCGTAAACCCGGGAGGCGGAGCTTGCAGTGAGCTGAGATCTAGCCACTGCACTCCAGCCCAGGCGACAGAGCGAGACTCCGTCTCAAAAA
>NC_045436.1:140891632-140930272 GCF_002776525.5 Piliocolobus tephrosceles | reverse complement strand
AAAAAAAAAAAATATATATATATATATATATATATATATATATAATGCTATGTTAAACTGATTAAGGTTTTAGACATTTATAAACATATTTAAATCTATTCCCCTTTTGCATGGATATGTAAATATCATATACTCCAGGAGGTATAATTTTTATAGCTATTATAGTGCTTTGGTAATGAAGAACATAGTCTATTTTCACAGTGATAGGGACTTGTGTTGAGTTAACTTGACTCTGGATAGATTTGTCTATGTTTTAAGGTGCTACTTAAACAATGTATAGGAGAAAATAAAAATAAATAATCTCTTTCATAAATTAAAAAATAATTTAAATTTCAGTATTCCAGAAGCACAGAGGATTCAACAAAAATGGTAGTTTAGAATCAAATTCAATGAAGAAACATCAGCTTGAGAACAGACTCTCTGAGGAATGTTTTCTGATGAATCTGATTGATTTGATGTGCTTATAAATACATGAGAGCCCCTTTGATTTTTGACTCTTTTTTATAGTTAACAATTTCAGTTTGCTAACACACTAGACCTCATGCCTTTTCATCCAGAAAACAGAGAACGCTTTCTACGCTTTCTATTATGTAGGAGTATTATGTTTGAATGAATATGTTTGCTTCAACTATGTGTGTTATGGTACAGAAAGCAAAACCACCTCCATGTAGGTCTAAAGCCAAGGGGTTTTCAATATATTTGGTTAGTTAAGGCATAAAGTTATAGCTTTCTAAGATTTTTAGAAGTTGCATTATTAAATTTGAAACTTCTGTAACATGTACAGCATATCTTGTATAAAACAGTGTAATGTTGTCTTCTATACACGGGATGGTTTTGGTCACCCATACTTAAAAAAAGGCTTTGAGGAGACAATTCATCTTTTTCCTATGAAGCAATTTTTGTTAATTGACACAATTCTTCAGCAGTCAAGATATTATTGTCATTAGGCAGTCCTTTATTTATAAGCCCAAGAAGTTAGTAGAAGTTTGTATGCTATGCACCTTTCCCCAGAAATAAAAAGGGAAAGCTTTAAGTATTTGGCATCATCGAAAATTAGGTGTTATGGTGTTAGGCTTAAGTTTTGATATTATATATTAATTACTTTTCCCTTATTACTGCCTCCTCTGAATTCTTGAGCTTGTCAGTAGTGGAAAACATTTCAGACTAAAGCATTTTTGCACATTCAGAACTAAAGGTCTGGGTAATTTGGGAATTAATACTCTACAAATTGTGATGGGGTGGGGTCAGCTGTTCATTAGCATCTCTTGTGAGGTTTCTCCATTTTCATAAAGAGGCATGAGAAAATTTTCAGATTTGCCTGAGGGTAGAAACAAAGCAATGCTCAGTTATAGTCAATGTTATCAACGTACTGAACTTGGTATAAAAGACTTTTGGTAGGCCAGGCGCGGTGGCTCAAGCCTGTAATCCCAGCACTTTGGGAGGCCGAGACGGGCGGATCACGAGGTCAGGAGATCGAGACCATCCTGGCTAACACGGTGAAACCCCGTCTCTACTAAAAATACAAAAAAAAAAAAAAAAAACTAGCCGGGCGAGGTGGCAGGCGCCTGTAGTCCCAGCTACTCGGGAGGCTGAGGCAGGAGAATGGCGTAAACCCGGGAGGCGGAGCTTGCAGTGAGCTGAGATCCCGCCGGCCACTGCACTCCAGTCCGGGTGACAGAGCGAGACTCTGCCTCAAAAAAAAAAAAAAAAAAAAAAAGAAAGACGTTTGGGGCACCTTATTGCCTATTAAAAAACGGTGAAGTGTAAAAGATAGCTCTTTAGACAAATTGGGTCATGAAAATGCCAAGTCATTAGTTTTGGTGTCTGTACTGTCTCACAAAGTTACAAACTTTTATGAATAATTTGCTAAGAAATTACTTGTAATGGCAGGTAGTTTACTTATATACCTTGATGAAATAATCTATATTATCCTATGTACACGTCATTATACAATCATTTGTTTGGGTTCTTCTCAGTCATTTTCTACACCATAATTCTAGCTCAGCTCACTCCACTTGCAATTGCTTGCTCTCGTCTTCTAACTCCTGTTTGTTCTTCTCAATATTTCTGCTTTAATGGCTTAATTTAACCTGCTCCTCTGTATCCTGTATGCTTTTTGGCTCACTGCTTGTTTCCTTCTTCCTGTTGGAAAACTTGGCTAAATAACCTGTATTAATATTTTAGCCTCATTGGACTTTAAGATTATCTCATAAATGTTCCCTTGGATATCCTATATAAATGGTAGTTAATATTTCTGAGCACCAACTTCCTTTACTCCAGCTCTCAGACTTCTTCCCATTGTTATAACAAGTGAAGACTTTTAAAATTTGCCATAGATCTATGATGTTTTAATTAATAGTGACCTCTGAATGATCCAGAAAATAATAGTGAACCATGTACATATATTTGTGTGCGTGCATGTATTCATAGTGTCTGTGTGTGTGTGTGTACTTTTTATAGATTTTTTTGTCTTTGTATGAAGACATTTACTGACTATCCAAATAAGCAACATTTCTATACAAATGAGGTATGTGGGTTAAAATCTAGTGAACAAAATAGAACTCTACATTCATGATTTGGAAACCTTTTAACATGATTCTTGAAGAATTACTCAACTGTTAATTGCTTCTACCTTCTCTACCAAAATGACTAATATTTGGACTGAAAATAAAAAAAGAAAACCTCAGTAAGGGAAAGTGGAATTTCTGCAGGCAGTAACCCTGGAACATCCCATAGAGAGAGTGAATCAGATTAAAATAATGACTGTAGAAATTTCCTTGTTAGCGAATATTCAGCCTGGCTTTAGGGAAAATGTACCTCTCTCTTGCTGCTTTGTTTCTTATTTGATTTACTATGTCAATTCTCACCTTAGAAGAACTACTACTAGTTCTAGCACCATGGCTGTCACAGATGCGACCATCTTATTCCATTTAGTTTGTTCCTTAGGTTCCATAGCAATTCAGTGAAACTGAATATATATATGTGTGTGTGTATGTGTGTGTGCGTTCACTTTCATGTATATGGTGTATATGGGATGCGTTCAGTTTTCATGTATACATGTATACATATATATAATATGCATATATATACACACATATATAATCACTGAATTCCAAAAGTAGTCTTTATTTGGGGCAATTGTATTCTCTCCCCTGAGTCTGCTCACTGGCCTTTGCAAGACATAGCAATTGCTTGATTTTCCTTTGGATATGAGCCTTATCTTCGGCAGTCTTGGCTCTAGTCTTAACTTTAGATTTCTATTCCAGAATACCTCTTATATCAATCTTAAAACCTAAGATGGGTAAAGAGGTCATGAAATTTTTAGTATGAAAAACTTTTCTTAGTTAAATTATATCCCAGGAAACTCATTCATCTACAAGTTAAATTGTAAAATGATTGTTTGTTATATCTGAAAAAAATGTTTAGAACAGGAAATGTAACTGGGTAGCCTGTTAAAGAACCTTCGATGTATTAAGTCTCCTCATATCCATATGCTTGTGTAGTTCTCTATGACACTGGCTTAATAGACACTTGATAAATGATAGTGAATTTAGGCTTGCCAAATTAAAATGGTACAAATGCCAAGTGAGAACCTAATCTACACTACCAGAGAGACTAATGGAGGAGAACCCAGCTGATAGCACCAGTGAACTGCCAGACATTTGAGTGATGTCACTTTGGATTATATAGGCCTTGTAAGTCATATAAGCAAACCTAGGCAAGACTCAGAATATTATCCTCCTGAGCCCAGCCAAAATTAACAAATTGTGAGTTTCTGTTTTAAGCAACTAAGTTTGATGACTGCTTATTATACAGCAATGGATAATTGGAATAAGAACTAAAAATTAAAGCTCAGATAATGTACCATATTTAAAAATTTAGCAAGTGAGTACTTCATGAATACATTTACCTTGATGGCACTACAAGCTAAGTTTTACTGGGTTTTATTAGAAAAAATTATTTGGGCATTGATGAGAAAGTGAACTTTCAAGCTACCTTATTTACATTTATGTTTCGGTTATCCCATGAAAGCAGGAAATAACTTTCAACAATGTACCTGAGGTATTTACAATAGCTCTCTGGTTATTTCCATGTCTCAGGTAGAGAAATATGGATCAGATGAAATGACAATAAGGTTCATTGCTCTCCAGCTGAATACTTTTTTCTTAAATTGATTTATTAGTAAATTGATAATTATTTGATATTTACTCTGATGTGTGATGTGAAGTTCTTCCTAAAGCCACCTTTCTTTTCCTTTTTAAAATTATTAATGTAGGCGAAGACAGAGAATGTGAACATATTAAATATATAGATATCACAAGAGTAGAACAGAAAATACTATGTTTTAGACTATTTCAACCCTAAAATATTCACATGGGTTAGAATGAGGTTCCAATTCAGCATAATAGCATCTAATGGAATGGGAAGATACAAAATCCTGTGTTGCTTTATGAAATGTTGTTTATTTGATTTTAAAAAGTCTCAGTTTCTTTATGGTAGAATGATTTATAAACCTTTGGGTATATACCCAGTAATGGAATTGTTGGGTCAAATGATATTTCTGGTTCTAGATGCTTGGGGAATCGCTATACTGTCTTCCACAATGGTTGAACTAATTTAAACTCCCACCAATAGTGTAAAAGCATTCCTATTTCTCCACATCCTCTCCAGCGTCTGTTGTTTCCTGACTTTTTAATGATCGCCATTCTAACTGGCGTGAGATGGTGTCTCATTGTGGTTTTTATTTGTGTTTCTCTAATGACCAGTGATGATGAGCTTTTTTTCATATATTTGTTGGCTGCATAAATGTCTTCTTTTGAGAAGTGTCTGTTCATATCCTTTGTCCTCATAAGTGGGAGTTGAGCTATGAGAACACGTGGACACAGGGAGGTGAACATCACACACTGGGGCCTGTAGTGGGGTGGGGCGCTAGGGGAGGGATAGCATTAGGAGAAATACCTAATGTAGATGACGGGTTGATGGGTGCAGCAAACCACCATGGCACGTGTATACCCGTCTAACAAACCTGCAAGTTCTGAACATGTGTCTCAGAACTTAAAGTGTAATAATAATAATAATAAAAGTATCAGTTTTGTTTAAAGCAGGATCTTTATGTCAGTGATTGCTGAAGTTTCCAACAAGCTAATTTGTACCAGGGAGACAATGTAAACATTTAGACAGGGGGTTATATTTCTGTTCTGTCTGCATATGTCAGATGACAGCCAGAGTTTCAAAGTTCAATCTTATGAAGGGTTATATTGCAGACTTGGCCTAGAAGCCCAAAACTCATTAAAACTTTTTTCAAAATTATACCTGAAAATTCTTTATGTTATTTATTAGTAGTCATTATGAGGTTCACAAAGATATAGGATATAAAGTGATTTCCAAATCTGTTGCAATCACATGCCATTTACAATAGACAAAATTGTTATTTTCATTAGGTTTTTATGAAAGGAATGATACATAAATTTTTTAAAAGCATGTTTAGGTTTATTAAAGAAATTTAGATTATTTTTGCATCCATAAAGAACTAGTTTGTTGAGCTGATTTAGGAACCAAGTTGTAAGAAATATTGCACAAGGCAATTTATTTTCCGGGATGAAGCTCAAGTACCTATGAGCACAATATCACGAATGACGTTCTTATGTTCCCAACTGTCTCTAGGCATTTTGCACTCTTGAAAAACACTAAGTTCCCGGTACCTGAAGAGATTCATGAATCAAAAAGAATGTGAACACCCTTGAGTATTCAATATCCCTTCAAACCTTAGAGATTGTCAGTCAATGATGGTGGTTATCATCTCACAAGAGTATAGTTAGCTTCTTTTAAGAGACACAAAAGATCCCTCTGAGTTAGCCCTAGACACACATTACTCCAATTGCCTAGAGAAATGTTTAGCGTTCCATACAGAATTACTCTCAATTAGATTTAGAGAAAACATTCTCTCTTTGAAGGACACTAGAATTGAGGAAAATATGGTAGAGTGTTTAGGTTATTTTGTCTCTGTTACTTCGAAGACCTTAAATCATGGAGTGTGTTAGAACACAGTATATTTATGACAATAATGACAGTTCAGAGAAATGCAATGAGGTCATTTACTCTGAAACTGAATCAACACTATTCTCTGGTCTGAGACCCACAAAATCAGATTATCTGTTTTATCTGTATGATTTCTCTTCCTCTTATTTTGTTGTTGTTTTATTTATAGAGCACCTTTGCAAAATAATAAAGTTATTACTATAAGTTAGTGTCCCAGGTCTGTTGGATAATAATGAAATGTCCATCACCAGATCCAATTGCTTTGTTTTATCAGTAAGCTCTAAGAAAATTACTTTGATTTGCCCTCTCATATTAGAATACATGCATTTTACATACCTATTGCCTATATCAAATTTTGAATCATATACTTTCAGGTTTAACCTGGCCACACAGCAGATTTTCTCTATGTTTACTGAGTATGGCATAATAGTTTAATGATTCAGATAAACTATTTTGCAGAAACATTTAAAATCAGAAATCGCAGAACTACTGAGTATCTGAATTTTACAGGGACCCTCTTAACCATATTTTGTTTTCTTTAGCACTCACACTGACAAGTTGATTTACCCCCTCATTTTCCCAACAAGTGTCAAGATTTCAATATGCAGTTAAGGATTTCTAAAAACAGTGACTATTTAATTACATCCTTATAGTTTCCCCAAATTGCTTGTAGTTTGCCCTCATTTAGTTAGGTCTATAATATTTCTCAATTAGAGTAAAAATTTCTATTCCTTTCTAATTAACTGATGCATATAATATATATAAAAATTATTATGTAGATAGCTCCCCCCATGAAAATTTAAAATCAAGAGCTTTTAGCATCAAAATATCAGAATAAAAAATAAAGAAAACACATCAATTCAGAAAGATTTTCTTTAAGTATGCTAACATGTGAATAAAATGTTCACAGAGAATCACTCACGTCTAAGGATATAGACTTTTTCCTAAAGTGAATCTATTTTTGGCTCACTCAGACTCTGGATAGTGTTTAATTGATTTTGAAGTTCACTGGTCAGAATCAGAGTTGGTAGTAAGAATTATTGTCCCAGAAGAGAAAGGAAATGCTTGCCAACTCTACTTTCAACCCCTGTTGGATCCCTATGCTGTAGGTGGAGATATGACTAAATTAACCAGTTTTAAGTCTAAGTCAGCAAGGTTTAATAATTGATTTATTGGTTTTATAATTGATAAATATTGCCTTTAACTAAGTATATGTTTTATCATGTAATAGTTACTTTGGTAGCCTCCAGGATGCCTCTTTTTATCTACCATGATGTAGATTATTGTGTTCATTTTCACCAAGCCAACCAAAAAGGGAAAAGTGCAGAAAATCACATAGAAAATTGTTTTTTAAGCAAAGACCTAGAAATAATACACATCATTTTTTCTCATATACTTTTGGCTGGAACTCAAGCCCATCCTCATTGTCAAATGCAAAAGAGGCTGGGAAACATAGCAGTGTGCCCGGAAAAATGATGAAATAGGATTGACAAATTGCAGTAGTTGCTACCACATGCAATAGCATGAATATTGTGCTTTGATATCTCAACATATAATTGGTAGAGATGCAAAGTGGGGAGAAATAAAATATGACTAAATATAGATTGTTTTTCCTCCAAACTAGTTGTGCAAAAGTCCAAGGTTTACATATTGCATATAATTATGTATTTTATAAAATGATGTATGGCAAAGTTATATATCGCACTTTGTTGTACTATATTATTGCTCTTTCTTTTTTTCTTTCTTTCTTTTTTTTCTTTTTTTTTGAAACAGAGTCTCACTCTGTCACCCAGGCTGGAGTCCAGTGGCGCAACCTCAGCTCATTGCAACCTTTGCCTCCCCGGTTCAAGCGATTCTCCTGCCTCGACCTCCTGAGTAGCTGGGAGGGATTACAGGTACATGCCACCACACCCAGCTAATTTTTGTATTTTTAGTTGAGACAAGGTTTCACCATGTTGGTCAGGCTGGTCTCGAACTCCTGACCTCGTGATTCACCCGTCTTGGCCTCCTAAAGTGCTGGGATTTTAGGCATGAGCCACTGCACCCGGCCTGTTCTTGCTCTTTGTTACTACCAACTCTACCCTTGAAATTCCACCACTTTAATCTCTAAAGACTGTCACCTCTCAACATGGTAACTCTGGAGGTCATATAACCTGAGAGCATATTTAACATAATCATGATTGGTTGGAGGGTTGGCAGAAAGGATTGAGTCTTGGGGAAGTGTAAAGAGAATACATTGTAAATTATAAAAATATCTTTTCTCACTTGAGGAATTTGTATCACAACACATCCACTTACCATACAATGTAACATTTCAAATATTACAACTTATACCCAAAGCTGGGAAACAGCTGTGCCACAAGAGAAATATCTATACATATCCATTCTCTCTTATATTGCTATGTCACTTTGGATACGTTATTTCACCTCTTTGGGTTTCCTTTCTGTGTAACATAAGAGAGACAGACTAGATAAGCAGCCTTAATTATTTTCCTCTGTCCATATTTCCACTCATTGTCCTGCACAAATATTCTTTTTGGTACTTATTTCTAAATATAAGGGTTTTTAGATGGCCATGTGAAATCATATTTCAAAATGAGGGCTGCTGATGGGATCATTGCAAACCTTTTCCTGCAAAATTAAGATTACAATTTTACTGCCTGCATGGGGTGAAGATAAAGGGCTCATGCCTCTTTTACTAATGCTAGAGGTTCAGAAACAGTTTGCAGTGTATGGTTGTATTTTTGTCCAAAGTATTGACAATTCTTTGTAATCTATAAAGCAGAATGTGTTCATCATGTCCTTACGTAGATATAATTGTTATATACCAAAAGATTTCTATTACTTAAAAATATATCCTGAATATACTTCAGTAACTAAGTTGCCTTTCTGAAAGGAAGGAATTCTTTTGTTATGGTACAGTAACTGTTCTAGCTCCTATCTTGCTGAGCTCCCAGCTCTGAGGTCATTAAGCACTGATCTGGCAGCAAAGCTTCTTTTCTGCAGCCCAGTGGGAAGACTTGGTTCTTGATGTGGAACAAGTAGGAATCAATCCCGAAAATATTTGACTCTTCCCTTTGAAGTCTTTCCTTAAATAACCTTTTTCTTTGTGCCAATCTTATTCTCTTCCCTTCTACATCAATTCTAGTCTTAGGTGTTTTTTTTTCTAATCCACCACACACCATATAGTTTTCTCCTGAAATTATGCCGGAAATGTCACAACATGCTTTGGGAAATGCGGAAATTACTGGCAGAATAAGCAAAACATTTTTTATGGTTTATTCATGCAAACTGACTCTGCAAAGGAGCCCCAAACAAGCTATGGTCATGGGGATTGAATAAAGCAGTAACAACGTTCACATGGCATACAGCACACTGCCATGTTGTAGGTGTGAAATCATTTGGGCTCTCTCTTGATGGAGTAGATTTTTCTCTATAGGAAGTTCTTACCTACTACAGAGACAAGATTGGGTTATATAAAGGTAAACAAACATTGCAGATTGCAGATATTCTGATTCTGCAATGAAGTAAAATTTCAGACTCCAATGTTATAAACTCTTAACTAGGGAAGACTGGGCAATGGGGAATTTCCAAGGGGGAAAAAAAAGAAACACATATATAAATATATCCAAGCTTTATGCTGTTTGCTATATTTTCTGCATTAATAAATGTAGGATGTTGAAATTGTATATAATGTAAATAAAATTCTACATGTCTGCACAAGAAATTCTGAACATAAAAATCTACGTAACGATAAAAGGATCAGGAATGGTTTTTGAATTTGATGCTTTGGAGAAAATTATGTATTCAGAAGTTAGAAAACATCAGAGCTCTAAGGTCCTTTGAGATTAACCTCTTACTTTATTTATTAACGGAGAATGAAAGACATAGATAGGTTGAGTGACTCTTTCCCAAGCTTACATGTGGCATAATATATGGGATTTGACAAGTCTCTTGACTCTCATTACAGCACTCTTTAATATTAAATGTGTCTATAGCAGTAGATAATTATTTTAAAGCCAACTCATTTTTGCAAACTAAAACAAGTGACATTTTTCAATAGTTACAAAAATATATTAACTGAAAAGCTGTGGAATTTAACTTAACTTTTGCTAACTGATTAAGAAAGCAAGTGTAAAAAAAGTCATATATTGAAAGAACTAGATATTGAGCTAAGAATATGCACTGTAGTTTTGCATAAAAACTTAGGAAAGAAAAACTTAGTGGGAAATACAAGTTAACTGAAAATGATCAGTCTAAAAAAATAATATTAGCAGGCAGTTACAATACAGCTAAATCAAAAACAAAGAAAGCAAGACAACTTAGAATTTCAGCACCTCATTATTTATAGAAATAATCTCAACATGGCACTATGGAGATGTGGAAAGAGAAACAACATCTTCTCAAAGCACCTCATAACATTTTTTCCTGTGAAGGAATAATAACATGCATATATGAGACAAAAATTATTTGGATTTTGGCAACATTCTTATAGTAATTGGGTGTAATGGGAATGGTTATGGGTATATCGCTACATAAATGGAAAAGATAATAAGACAAATTAGGCTGGATGTGGTGGCTCACGCCTGTAATCTCAGCACTTTGGGAGGCTGAGATGGGTGGATCACCTGAGGGCAGGAGTTCAAGACTGGCCTGGCCAACATAGCAAAACCCCATATCTACTAAAAAGACAAAAATTAGTTGGACATGATGACACACACCTATAATCCCAGCCACTCAAGAGGCTGAGGCAGGAGAATCACTTGAACGCAGGAGGCAGAGGTTGCAGTGAGCTGATATTGCTCCACTGCACTCCAGCCTGGGCAACAGGGCCAGACTCCATGTCAAAAAAAAAAAAAAGAAAGAAAAGAAAAAAGAAAAAATTAGGTTGTGGCCATTATCTTGGGGTTAAGGGAAATAAGAATGATGGAAAGAAGAGTAGACTTTCAGATTTGTATACCCAAAAGTCTGGGTGAATGGTGATATATTGATTAAAATAATCAAAATTTAATAAAAATTAACTTGTTTAAAGTTCATCAGGTTATTATTGTGGAATATTAATCATAAAAAAATGCAAAGATTACTTGCCACAAAATGGGCTTTGTTTTCAGTGACTATTGAAGGAGAATAAATAAGATATGGAATGATTATCATTATAATGTACATATTAAATCCACATTAGTGTATAGATTTGCTTTTTTTTTCTTTTTGGTTAACTTAAAACTGGAATATCAAACCATAGATATTTTAACAGGAATAAAATTTGATATCTATAAAATCTATAAAACCCATAAAATTAATCTGAGAATGGATCATAGGTATACTGTCGAACATTTTTTTTCTCTCATTTACAAAAGAAAAGAAAAACTCTTATCCATCCTGAATCTTAATGATGCTTTACTCTGGAGTGCAAAATTTTATGGGGCATCAAACAGGTAGACAATTCAATATATTGATTTCAGGTAACCTCTTTTAATCAATACTTCTTTGTATATAACATATTTCTGTTAAGGGCAAAGAAATGTGTTAGAAAATGTAGTGTTTAAAACTATATTAGGATGTTATTAAATCAGGTATATTACAGAGTGGGCAATGCAAGTGATGACAATTTTCATTTAATGATATGTTTTCTTCTATCTTCTGACTACAGTCAAATAATTTAATCACTTGAACCCAGGAGGCAGAGGTTGCAGTGGGCTGATACAGAGGGTACTGTATTGGCTCTCTGTAAATCTGAGGGAAAGGCTTATGTAAAGGAAAGAGCGGGAGCATTGGAAAGAAATGTTGAATAGCATGGTCCATTAATTCATCTATGAAACAAGCTCATGGCAAGACCATTCCTTAGCTAATTGTGAATTTATCTAGGAATTGAAATTTATAAGTGAGATAAGTGCCAAGGTGTCACATTTCAATATCTACATTTGAATTTTAAAATGATATCAGATTTTTTTTTGACAGAAAATAAGCCTGATTAGATTAACTTAATAAGAATTTGGTCTGTCAATTACATAATGTATTACACATTTTCTGCAAAATGATTGATCTGAATTTGTAGCCCCAAGGCTTTTGTATTAATATATTTAAAGAGTATAAGTACATAAAGATGATTGAAATATGACACTGGTAAAAATGTATTAAAGAAAAAAGTTGTTTTTCCTAATTACCTATTCATTTATTGACTTCAATATAATACCTCTGAGTTAAAAAAAACAACATGTGTAAATAAAGCATGTTTGAAGGTCTTTAAAGAAGTTTTTGGTGTGGGCATTATTTTATTTTAGTGCCTTCTTTAAGAAAAACACTTTATTGAGATATCATTGACATACAAACTGGTGTCCACATTTTATGTACACAATTTGATGAGTTTGGAGATAAACGTATACCTGTGAAACCATTACCACAATCAATGCTATAGACATATCTTCATTCACCTCCAAAACCTCCTTCCCACTCTCTTTATTTTTTTATTTACTTTTCTGTGGCAAGAATACTTAACATACGATCTACCTTCTTAGCAAATTTTAAAGTATATATTATAGTACTGTTAACTATAGGCACTATGCTGTACATTCAACCCCTAGGATTTACTTACCTTGTGTAACTGAAAGTGTGTGCCTTTTGACAGACACCTGTCTGTTTCCTCCCCCTTCTTAGTCCTTGGTAACCGCTATTCTACTCTCTGCTTCTATGAGTTTGACTATTTTAGATTCCTCATATGACTGGAATCATATAGTATTTGCCCTTCTGTATTAGGCTTATTTCACTTAGTGTAGTATCCTTCAGGTTCAGCATGTTGTCACAAATGGGAGGATTTCCTTCTTTTTAAAAGCTAAATAATACTGGTTTCTATTGCTGCATGACAAATTACTACAACATTGGTGGCTTAAAATAAAACCCACGTATTATTTCATATTTTCCAAGGGTCAGGAATTTGGGAATAGTCTAGCTGAGTCTTCTGCTCAGGGTCTCACAAAGCCATCATCAAGGACTTGATCAGGGTTGCAAACTCATCTGAGATTCATCTGAGGTCACCTTCCAAACTCAGTGGTTGTTGGCAAAATTAATTTTCTTCTCATTATATGACAGAAGTCCCAGTTTTCTTGCTCCCAGAGGCTACCCTCTGGGGTTTGCCACATGAGGCTCATTTCTCATAACATGACAACTTGTGTCTTTAAGTCCAGCAGGAGAATCTCTATTCACAAAAGACTCAGTCCCCCTTCTAAAAGCTTTTTCAGATTAAATAATATCTATCCAGGATAATATCCTCTTTTATTAACTGAAAACCAACAGATTTTGAATCTTAACTGCATCTGCAGGATGCCTTGGACTTGGTCATTTAATGTAAGCTAATAGTAAGAGTAAAATCCATCATATCTACTCTCAAACACAGTCAAGCGGGTAGGGTGAAATACAGTGTGTATATCAGGTGATGAGAATCTGGCTACTGCAATATGCTTCCCAGCAAAAGAAAAAGAAAAAAAAGTTCTCTAGTGATTGATAACAACTTTCTAATCATGAACTATATTTCCAGTCAGGTCCAATAAATAAATTAATGGATAATCTAAACAAGTGTAGCAGCTGATTATTAAAAATAAATTTTGGTGGTCAATCAATATGTGATTTTTGAATAGGTGATAAAATTTGGAAGAAGTTCAGATAAATGAGTGCCTTCACTGAAACAATACCCTTTTTATTCCCATGTGCTTACATGCTGTGTTTCCATTAACATCTATCGATTTTCTCCTTTTCCTGGGATGAAAGATTTCTGGCTAGGTGCAAAGCTGCCCGGCTAAAGACTATACTTCTGTTTCTATTGCAGCTGGGAGAAGTCAAGTTACTAAATGCTCACTGATGGAGTGTGAGATAAATTGATGTATGTCATTTCTTGTCTGAATGATAAAGTATTAAGAGTGAGAGCCTCTTCACCATTTATTTCCTTTTTAACAAATGAAAATATAAGGTGCCCGAAACTCAGCTTTGGCCATGCTTTGAGGACAGTGCCTAGAAGATAGCAGAGGTACAAGTTGGAAGAAATTGGGATATTTCCATGACTGTGTTGGAGCAGATTTAGTCAGCGAATTTGCAGTCTCAGCTAGGAACTATTCCATGATAGAAATATTAGCATTTCTAGCCATTTCTCATTTATCCAAACCTTCACTACCTGTCTTGAAAAACTCAATAGATTTGAATGACTTTTTTGAGACAAGTTCTCCTGGTCTGGCCTCAAAAATCTCATCCAAATCTATTGGTTTCTCACAAGAATGAATTGTAAATGATTTTAATTGCTTAGAGGTTAGATCTATTGGACTAAACATACTAGTCTCCTAAGAAGCACCAAAGAATGAATATTAGTTATTATAGGTGTTTCAACCAAAATTCATAATAGGCAATATGTTGTGAACGGATTCATGATATCCTTTCCAACTTCTTTCTAGTGAAATGTTCTGAACTGTCAAGGTGAGATACTGAAAACTGTATTTCTTGGATTTCTTTGCAAGTAAGGTTCCAGAGTGATTTGGAAATATTTGCACATATTTCAGAAGGTGAAAACTGAGGTGAAAGCTGAACATTTGCTGCTTCTGAGGATTTTCTTCTAGGCATTGCTGTGGAAACTTTTAATTTTCTTATTAAATTATACATGTATTTGTGTGTAGAATGATTAGCGGAGGTACCAGTATCCAGTAAACAGCATCGTAGGCATCCAGAGGAGCGAGTGGGACATCTGTTTTGAACATAACGGTTATTACATGGTTCTGAAGCTGAGAGCAATGACAGCTTCTCAGTCATGGAAGGGGATTTCTAATTGCAGTACTGGTCTGTTGATTGACAGGAAACAGCTGTTATGTTAGCTTCTCAATTTAGTATGTGACTTCCTGATTATAGACAAGGTGGATTCTTTGGTAGTTCATTCTCAATTGTACCTTTGAGAGTGTTTCTGGAAAGCACAGTCTTGTTCCCCACCCACCCTGGCACTCCACATGACTCTGTAAACCATTTACCACCTTTCAGTGATCTCTTTTGGCTTTAACCAGCTAGAATGTTTTCTGCTCTTTGATGATGAACGTCACCCAGTGAAGGTAGTATTTCTTTATCTTTCCTGATCATCCCTATTCCTAGTGAGAGACAGCATCACACGACTGTGCAGAATAGTAATTTTAGTTGCTTTCTACTTAACTCTGAGGCCCTATGGATATGAATGGATGAATGCTACTCTTTATTGATGATCTTTTTCTTTCACTGTGAGAGATTTGGAAGTGACTTCCTATAGTGTGGACCTAATTATATTTTTACTTAATGGCATTTGTTCTCCAATCTACTTGATGGAAAAGAAAAGGATAGTTTGTTCTTAAAGTTAATACTAGTTTCTTAAAAACCATCGCTGATAGCCTACAGAGTTTCAATTATTAACAGTTACAGATTCATGAAGAATTTTTGAATTTTATGACATTTTCTATAGTTAAAATATGTAGGTTGAAGTGTTTATTTGCTCATATTTATTGAATTTTCTTCTTCTTTTCTTTTTTTTTTCTTTTTTTCTAGTTGCTACTTTAAAAGTTTGATCCCATAAAATCTCCAAAAGTGCTTTAAAGAGAATGGAATATGTCTGAAAAATAAAGTCGAGTCATGATTTCTTTTAACAATACTAGTATCTTTTCTGCATCCAAAGTCTGTACTAGAGGAAACTGACTTATATAGAAGAGACATTTGGCTTTAATATAAGGACTTCTTAGCAGGAAGGCTATTTCAGCATGGTGCCTACCTTAATATAATGTCATGCATACAGCATGATTTAGTCCTCAGAGAATAACCAATGTTTTAATTTTGACAAAATTTTGGATGAATTGCTGAATTTTTTACCCTTTGCCTTAAAATGTATTTCATTCAACCATATCATGCATTTGATAACATGTCCTGTGTGCTTTTTCTTTCACAGCACTCATTACTCTTGTAATCCTTTGTGTAATATATGCATCTTCCACTAAACTGTGAGTTCTGTGAGGTTCAGACTTTTTTGCATCAATTTTATGTGCCACTGTTTACTAACTCATTGTGTTAAATGAATCGCTGAAGAGATGTATGAGAAAATACCCCGAGTGCATTTAAACATAAATTAGTAGAACATAAATGCTGTAGAATTTTAATACTTTATATAATCTTAAGGAAATTTCAAATAATTTTTTATTTTGTTTATTTAACAAATAAATAGTTAAAACATATTACATGTCAGGCAAAATTTTAAGTGAAAGTCAATATTTACCTCAAACAGTCCTTTAAGGTAAGCACTATTGTTTTTTAAAACCCTTCATTGAGGTATGGTTGACATAAAAGTCTATACATATTTAATATACACAACTCAATGAGTTAGGGAATCAGTATACACCTATAAAACTATCACCACCATCAAGGTCATAAACATCCATCACCTTCCAAAGTTTCCTTCTTTATTATTATTATTACCTTTGTGTGTGGCAAGAACACTTAACATAAGATCTAGGTATACAGCAGAAGTCCCAACCTTTTTGACACCAGGTCCTGGTTTCATGGAAAACAATTTTTCCAGAGACCAGGGGTTGAGGGGAATGGTTTCAGGATAGTTTAAGCACATTACAATTCTTGTGCACTTTGTCTCTATTATTATTACATTGTAATATGTAATGGAATAATTATACAACTCGCCATAATGCAGAATCAGTGGGAGCCCTGAGCTTGTTTTCCTGCAATTAGATAGTCCTATAATGGGATGATGGGAGACATTGAGAGATCATCAGCCATTAGGCTCTCATAAGGAGACCCAACCTAGATACCTCACATGCACAGTTCACAGTAAGGTTCATGCTCCTATAAGAATGTAATGCCGCTGCTGATAGGACAGGAAGCGGAGCTCAAGCAGTAATGTGAATGACAGGGAGAGGTTGAAAATACAGATGAACTTTCACTTGCTCATCTACTATTAAACTTCTGCTGTGTGACCTGGTTCCTAACAGGCCATGGTACCAGTCCATGGCCCGGGGGTTGGGGATTCCTGGTGTATGGTACAATATTGTTAGCTTTAGGCACTATGCTGTATAGCAGATTTCCAGAATTTATTCATCTTGTGTAACTGAAATTTTGGATCCCCTCACCCCCAGCCTCTGTCAACTACCATCCTGCTTAGTGCTTGTATGAGTTTGACTATTTTAGACTCCACATATGTGTAAAATCATGTGGTATTTGTCTTTCTGTTTCTGACCTATTTCACTTAGCATAATGCCTACTAGGATTAAAAATATTACAAATGGCAGGGCATCCTTCCTTTTTTGAGGCTGAATAATATTCTATTGTATGTATGTACTACATTTTCTTTATCCATTCATTTGTTGATAGACGCTTAGATTGATTCCATATCTTGGCCATTGTGAATAAAGCAGTAATGAAAATGGGACTGCAAATGCTTTTTCAAGATCCAGATTTCAATCCCTTTAGATATATATTCAAATATGGAATTGCTGGATCATATGGGAGTTCTCTGTTTAATTTTTTGAGGAATCCCTATACTGTTTTTCATGATAGTTACACTAATTTACATTCCCACCAAAAGTGTACAAAGGGTCCATTTTCTCTACATCTTTATCAGTACATCTTTAAAAAAGTAATTTTAACAGTTGTGAAGTGATATTGTGGTTTTGAATTTCTTTTTATTTTTATTTATTTATTTATTTATTTATTTATTTATTTATTTTTATTATACTTTAAGTTCTAGGGTACATATGCATAACGTGCAGGTTTGTTACATATGTATACTTGTGCCATGTTGGTGTGCTGCACCCATCAACTCGTCAGCACCCATCAATTCATCATTTGTATCATGTATAACTCCCAATGCAATCCCTCCCCCCTCCCCCCTCCCCATGATAGGCCCCGGTGTGTGATGTTCCCCTTCCCGAGTCCAAGTGATCTCACTGTTCAGTTCCCACCTATGAGTGAGAACATGTGGTGTTTGGTTTTCTGTTCTTGTGATAGTTTGCTAAGAATGATGGTTTTCAGCTGCATCCATGTCCCTACAAAGGACGCAAACTCATCCTTCTTTATGGCTGCATAGTATTCTTGATAATTAGTGATGTTGAACACCTTTTCATATATATGCTGTACATGTGTATTTTTTTTTAATACCATACTACATGTAAGGTAATTGAAGCAAGTAAAAATTTCCCTGATGTCACTGAGAGAGAAAGGGATTGAGTTAGGATTCAGGCCCAGTTAATCTGGGTCCAAAGACCAGGTTCTTAACAACTACGAGGGGTAAATTTCCCAGCTTTGACAGTCTTTACTTTAAAGATTTTGGACATCGATGGTAAAAATGGGCACAAAAAAGCATGCATCATTATTCTACATTTTAGTAGTTTATGCTAAATAATTACCATTTATGATACATATTATGAATCTATAATAAACAAATATACCAATGATAATACATGTAAGTATCCATCAATAATAATAATAACCACTTATCAAATTCAGAGAATTCCTTTGAGTTTTCAAAAACAGGCAAGAACAAAGGAAGTTAACACTGATTTAGTTAGAAAACCTCTTTGCTAGTAGCTTTAGATTTACAGTCTGTTTCCTCTCTCGATTGAATTCTTCTCCTCCCTTTGCATTCAGATCCTCCCATCTATGAAAATTGAGGTGGGAGGACTTCTTGGTAAGGGCCATAATGACGGTGCTGTAGAGTAGCAATTATAGACTCTGAAGTTTTCTGAAACGGTTTGTACCAGGGAAGAATCCTAATGTATTAACACTGACTGAAATATCCTCTCTTACAAAGCATTGGCCCAGAAGGACAGGTTTAAGCATATCACAGGTGCTTCTAAGTAAGTAATGGTGTCTATCAATATTTTTTACTTAGTCTGGCAAATTATTCAATGCTTTTAAAAAGCTGTAGAAAAGTCTCCCCATTTGCTAGAGCATGGATGCAACAGAAGCTATAAAGCATGTTATACATTTTAAGATAATATTATTCTCAGATCATTTAACTCAATATCTGAAAGCTTAACCTCTGTATGAAACTGGCAGTTTTTCTGCTTTTGACAGCACAGTTCAATCCCAAATCCTACCCTTAACTCTATAAGAACTCAGGAAGTACCAGTAATACTGTCCAGCCTTATGTGCATAAAGGTATGACTTTCCCATAAACCTCCCTGACCACTCATGTCTACAGTTTTTCTATTATAATATTAATTACAATATATTGTTGTAGAGTACACGCCCCTGATAACAATAATTTAAGCATACCCTTAGAATGACCCTATATAGCAGACACCTAAATTTACACTCTGAGCTAGGGAACTGGGAGTGCCCAACCTGGAGATTCGTTCTTGCCTGTGAAGAACATCTGAGCCTCACGCCCCTCCTGCCTTCCTCCCAACCCCTCATGTCTTGGGAAACACGTGCCATATAGGGAATCAAGGCCCTGAAATGATGGTTATCAGGTGGAGGTCTTTAAAGGGAGGGTGTTAAGTGAAAACGCTATATAAATCATATGCTCTTTGAAGTGATTGTGGTTTTCCTGCTCAGCTCACTGCCACTGGGCAAGTGGTTACTTTGTTCAGCCCATCACTTGGAGTTGTAGGAAGGCAGATATCTTGTTCAGCTCCCTGCCACTGGACTGTTTCCCCTGTAGGTAGGCCCATAATATAACCCCATGTCTTGTTTGCTGACTCTGGGTCTCTTCTTCAGCCTCTTGTACCTGGTGCCTTCCCTATTGAGGTTAATAGGGATTTGGCACAACAATTGTAGTATTTCTTTACTTGTCTCTATTCCTCACAAGGCTATGATACAAAGTAAGTACTCATTTAATGAACGTAGGTTGAAAGGTTGACTACGCAAAGACTTATGCCACTTACTTCCTATATTAGTTTTCTATTATAGATGTAACAAATTACAACAAACTTAGTGACTTTCTAGAACAATGCAAATTTAGTATCTAATAGTTTTGTAGGACAGAAGTCCAAAGTGAATTTGACCAGGCTCAGATCAAGGGGTCAACAGGGGTTTGTTCCTTTTGGAGCTCTAGCGGAGAATCAATTTATTTGCTTGTTCAGATTCTAGAGGCCACCCACATTCCTTGGCTGTGGCCCATTTCCTCCATCTGAAAAGCAGTGCAGCATCACTTTGGCCAGTGGTCTATAACCACATCTCCCTCTGGTTCTCTTCTGCTTTCCTATTCCACTTGCAAAAATGCATTGGCCCACCTGAGCACCCAGGATAATATCCCTATTTTAAGGTCAACTAATTAACACATTTAATTTCATCTGCAACCGTAATTTCACTCTGCTGTCTAACATTTACATATTCACATGATCTAAGGATTAAGATGTGGGCAGCTCTGGAGAGGAATGTATTATTTTACCTATTACCATTGTCCACAACCTTTTGGGCACCAGGCACTGGTTTCGTAGAAGACAATTTTTCATAGACTAGGGGTGGGGGAATGGTTTGGGGATGACTCAAACATGTGCACTTTACTTCTGTTATTATTCATTGTAATACATAATGATACAACTCACCATAATGCAGAATCAGTGGAAGCCCTGTGCTTATTTTCCTGCAACTAGATGGTCCATCTCGAAGTGATGGGAGACAGTGACAGATCATCAGGCATTAAATTCTCATAAGGAGTGTGCAACCTAGATCCCTTGCATGCAAAATTCACAACAGGGTTCACTTTCTTTTCTTTTTTTTTTTTTTATTATATTTTATGTTCTAGGGTACATGTGCACAACATGCAGGTTTGTTACATATGTATACATGTGCCATGTTGGTGTGCTGCACCCATTAACTCATCATTTACATTAGGTATATCTCCTAATGCTATCCCTACCCCTTCCCTCACCCCACAACAGGCCTTGGTGTGTGATGTTCCCCTTCCTGTGTTCAGGTATCCTCATTGTTCAATTCCCACCTATGAGTGAGAACATGCGGTGTTTGGTTTTCTGTTCTTGTGATAGTTTGCTGAGAATGATGGTTTCCAGCTGCATCCATGTCCCTACAAAGGACATGAACTCATCCGTTTTTATGGCTGCATAATATTCCATGGTGTATATGTGCCACATTTTCTTAATCCAGTATGTCATTGATGGACATTTGGGTTGGTTCCAAGTCTTTGCTATTGTGAATAGTGCCGCAATAAACACACGTGTGCATGTGTATTTTAACATGCACATATTTAAATTTGCTGTTTTAACTTATAATCCGTGTGTTGTTATCATCAGCAATGACAAAAGGTCATTTGTTCAGAAAATAAGTGCAGCTACAAATGTATTACTGTGTAGGATGTATGGGATGCTCTAAAGAAGTCAGACTTATCGAAATTTTCTTATAGGCATTAAACCTTACTGAACTACAATCCATGAAAAACAAATAATTCTTATTGACTTTTCCAAACTGATATTATTCAAAGCTACCATTTATTACATGCTGGATATTTTGTTAGGTTCTCTGAATCTTGTTTCCTTTTCTCTACTCCATACTGTTGTGTATAAAATATCAAGACAATTTTAAGAAAGCAAGCATAATGTTGGAAAAACAATAAATCTTTTTCCTAAAATTTTAATGCCAGTTCACATATTTAACCTGAAAACCAAAGAATTCAGATTCAGAATATAAAATATTATGACATGAGATCCACTATAAAACATTCAACCTTGTTCAAACAGTAAAGATGCAGTTGTACTTTTACTTCTGTGATCATAAAAGTAAAACATTAAGGACAACTCTACACCAGTTAGTTGATGTTTAATCCTTTACATTCCTGACCTTAAAGAATTTCGCTTTGATAGTACTGCCTCTAAAATGCAAACCTCCTTCTTATTCTAAACTGTATCTTACACTTATGTTAATGATAAATGCATATGCTATGGTTATCAAGCATCATGGACAGGAACAGATCTAGATAGGATAGGATGCATTACTGATGGGGCATCTATAACCATGTTGGCTCTGAAGCTTTTCTTGTAAAAGAATTCCAGTGCTAGCACACTTGTTTTTTGTTTATCTCTTTTCTAATAAAGGTGGAGTTAAAGATTCCAAGTTTCATGATTTCCCAGGCAGAGCTTAAATACTGCATTTCTATGAAAAAATAATAATTTCTCTATAAAAAGCTGAAGAAGAAAATGACTATTGAATAGAAAATTACCTTATTATTACCTCTCCTAATCAGTGTCCTTCAACTCATCTGCATAGGTTTAGTATTGACTGCTATTTTTGTATTACTAACACTGTGAATCAGAATGTACCTGTTTGTTTGGTTGCTCTATTTATTTTGACTAAATATTTCTTATCATTTCAAGTATTTGCCACAGTGAATTTCTTAAATTCTTGGTGAAAGTGTACGTATTCTTTATCTTTATTAGCCCACTTTTCCATACCTGAAACCAGGCTACAATTTTTGCTAAATTTTACTTTGGAGAGCAACAGAGACACAAATACATTTATAATCATATTTTTATTTCAAGAATAGGGTTGAACATTCTGGAATGAATCTTTTATATTATAATATTTCATTTTCAGAGACTCAGTACCATGGTTCATAGGTTGAATATACAAAGTAGTACCGAAAGCTCAAGCAGATAAGAAGCATTTCTTTTCAAGCTTATGCATGGTTTCTTAAATAACTCTCAACGTTGTATATACAACAGAAAAATATTGAATTCCTACCTATGTCAGGCATTGTGCTAGATATGCAGAAAATAAAAGTTCAGCAAAAATATCAAATGATATTATCTCAGGACAGCATCTCTTTTATTGAAAATATGCAGGAAGGATAAAACCAATTAGAATGTGTTTTTATTTATCCATAAGTATTTAGTTTATTTTATGTCAGCAACAAATAAAAAGGCTTAATATGGATAGCTGTTGATGCCCAACATTTTATTTTGCTTAAATAAAAAGTCAGCCTGGCTTTTCTCTGTTGACACCAAGTGTGATTTGATTTACTGGTAATATCAACAAGATATACTGGTTTGACAAGCATTTTAAACCTGTCTGGATTTAAGTCATTTTCCAAAAGGGCATACTCTAAAGAGCTACCATCTATAGATTCAGGACCTCTGGCAGATACCAAAATCTGTGAATACTCAAGTCTGTGATATAAAATAGTGTAATATTTGTGTATTACCTACACATATCCTCTCATATAGCTAATTAATATACCTAATTAATATACAATACAAATGCTATATAAATAGTTGTTATACTGTATTGTTTTTACTTGTATTTTTTTATTGTCATATTGTTCTTTTTTTTTTAAAGAAAATTTTCAATCTGTGTTTGATTAAGTCTGTGAGTGCAGAATCCAGGAATACAAAGAGCCGACTATATATATCATAGTTTTAAGACTTACTATTTTGGGCCTTACTCTGTCTCAGTTTGCAACACCATCTCCTTCTGTAAAGGCAAGTGCCTCAGTCATTCATATTCATATATTATTATAAGTCTTACTGGATAATATATAGGAAAATAATCGTGTCTCTTTACCAATATTCATTCAACAAACAAAACCTCTGTTATCTAATTTGTGCAGTTCCATAGCATAGTACTGTACTATACTTGTAATTTAACTCGCAAGCAGTAAAAACATAGTTATTATATCTGAGTTTGTACAACATTGGAAAATGCACATCATGTATAATCATTAACAATCACTTATGCTAAAATAATTCAGAAATATTACCTTCTTTATTTAAAAGTCACTGTATCAATTACATTAGCGATAAATGTAAATACGTAAAATAGTTAGAAATTAACTTAGCCCAGATGATGAAAGATCTGTTCACTGAAAATTAGAAAACATTAATGAAGGCAATTTTAAAAGACACAGTAAAATTATTCCATGTCTATGGATCAAAAGAATTAATATTGTCAAAATATCCTTGCTACCTGAAACAATCTCTAGATTCAATGCAATCTCCATCAAAATCTCCACAGCATATTTTATAAAAATAGAAAAAAAGTTCTAAAATTTATATGTAACCACTAATAGCCAAAAAAATCATGAGCAAGAACAAGTCTCAAGGCAGCACACTTTCTGACTTCAAATTATATCATTAAGCTATAGTAATTGAAAAACTATGGTTCTTTAATAAAAATAGGCATACACACTAATGAAACAGAATAAAGAGCCATGCATTTATGATAAATTGAATTTTAACAGAGGTGTCAAGAAGATGTAATAAGGCAGTAATAGTCTCTTCAACAAATGATGTAGGGAAAACTGAATATGAGCATACAAAAGTAAAACTAAACTCCCATCTCACACCAGACACAAAATCAACCCAAAATGCATTAAAAAATAAATTTAACACTTGAAACTATAAAACTCCTATAAGAAAACATAGAGGAGAACCTTTTTAACATTGGTCTTGGCAATAATTTTTTGGATATGACACCAAAAACACTGGTAACAAAAGCAACAATGAACAAGTGGGGTACATCAAACTAAGAAGCTTCTGCATAGCAAAGAAAATAAGAAAATGACAAAGCAATCTACAGAATCGAAAGTATTTGTAAACCATATATCCAATAAGCAGTTCATATTCAAATATGTCCATCTCAATACCAAAAATGCAAATAACCTGATTGTAAAATGGAGACTGAAATAGATACTTCTCGAAAGAAAAAAATCACATGGCTAGCAGCCATATGAAAAGGTGTTCAACATCTCCAGCCATCAGGGAAATGCAAATCAAAACCACAGGGAGATATCACTTCACACCTGTTAGCATGGCTATTATCAAAAAGACAAATGGTAACAAGTATTAGTAAGGATATGGGGAAAACAGAACCCTTGTACACTTTTGATGGGCATGTGAATTACTACATCCACTATGGAAAACAGTATGGAGGTTCTTCAAAAAATTGAAAATAGAACTACCATATGACTCAGAAATCCTACTGTGAATTGGCTTCACTGTGCATTGGTTGCCCGCTTGCCTGAGTCCAGTGAGACAGACCACTCTTCCACACATAATAAATTTCATAATAAATGAAACAGATTTATTATGCATAGGAATTGAGGTTCAGCAGAAGCCTAGAATTCATAATAAGTGGGTCCCCCAAGGCTCAGGAAAGTGCTCTAAGTAGATAGAATCTTGTCTGTGCATTCTCACTTGCACTGTAGCTAAGAAATCCTGAAAAGCAACCTGCTTTGTATTTTATACCCTTGGGGTAACATGGCAAACTCAGTTAATGTTTTGAAGGATATCCTGTTTCTAAGAGGGTACTTAGCACAACCCATGCTCTTCTGGTCTGCCCCTCCTTATCTCAGGATGCTGCATTGCAAACATATTCTAGAGTTCTTTTTTGATTTATTTGAGAGAGGGATCTCACTCTGTTGTCAAAGCTGGTCTCAAGCTCCTGGGCTAAAACAATCCTCCTGTCTTGGTCTCCCAAGGTGCCGGGATTATAGGAGTGAGCCACTGGGCCTGGCCAAGAATTATTCTTGAGAACTACAAAGGATAAAGTGAGAGAATTGGGTCAGTCCAAGGTTACCCAGAGATCTGTCCTGTATCAATTTCTGGGTGTATATCCAGAGGAAATGAAAACAAGATTGTGAAAAGATATCTGCACTCACTCCCGTGCTTATTTTAGCATTATTCACAGTAACCAGGGCATGGAAGCAACCTAAATGTGCTTTGAACGATGAATAGATTTAAAAAAAATAGATAGGTTGATAGATAGATGTGTCTTAGTCCATTTGTGTTGCTATAAAGGAATACCTAAGGCTGACTATTTATAAAACAAACAAAAAGAGGATTATTTGGCTCCTGGTTCTATAAGCTGTATGAGAAGCATGGTCTTGTGCCCCTGCACAAATTACTCAAACATATATATTTTTTGGAGACAGGGTCTTACTATGTTGCTCAGGCTGGTCTCAAACACCTGGGCCCAAGTGATTCTCCCACCTCAGCTTCCTAAGTAGCTAGGGTTACATGCATACCATTGCCCCACTCTTAAACAGTTTATGCTTTTTTCCATCTTTGAAAATTGCTTGACGAAAGTGTTGAAAAATATTGTTGCTAAAATGTGTAAATGCCCCACTATTTGGAAAACACATTCATTCTTTCATTCATTCATTCAACAAATATTTTCAATTTTTTTATTATTATACTTTAAGTTCTAGGGTACATGTGCACATTGTGCAGGTTTGTTACCTATGTATACATGTGCCATGTTGGTGTGCTGCACCAGTTAACTCGTCATTTACATTAGGTATATCTCCTAATGCTATCCCTCCCTCCTCCCCCCACCCCAAAACAGGCCCCGATGTGTGATGTTCCCCTTCCTGTGTTCGTGTCCTCATTGTTCAGTTCCCACCTATGAGTGAGAACATGTGGTGTTTGGTTTTCTGTTCTTGTGATAGTTTTCTAAGAATGATGGCTTCCAGCTGCACCCATGTCCCTACAAAGGACATGAACTCATCCTTTTTTATGGCTGCATAGTATGCCATGGTGTCTATGTGCCACATTTTCTTAATCCAGTCTGTCACTGATGGACATTTGGGTTGGTTCCAAGTCTTTGCTACTGTGAATAGTGCCACAATAAACATATGTGTGCATGTGTCTTTATAGCAGCATAATTTATAATCTTTTGGGTATGTACCCAGGAATGGGATGACTGAGTCAAATGGTATTTCTAGTTCTAGATTCTTGAGGAATCACCACACTGACTTCCACAATGGTGTGTATAAGGTGTATAAGGTGTAAGGAAGGGATCCAGTTTCAGCTTTCTACTTATGGCTAGCCAGTTTTCCCAGCACCATTTATTAAATAGGGAATCCTTTCCCCACTTCTTGTTTTTGTCAGGTTTGTCAAAGATCAGATGGTTGTAGATGTGTGGAATTATTTCTGAGGACTCTGTTCTCTTCCATTGGTCTATATCTCTGTTTTGGTACCAGACACAATAAGAAATGATAATGGGGATATCACCACTGACCCCACAGAAATACAAACTACTCTCAGAGAATACTATATACACCTCTACTCAAATAAACTAGAAAACCTAGAAGAAAGGGATAAATTCCTGGACACATACACTCTCCCAAGACTAAACCAGGAAGAAGTTGAATCCCTGAATAGATCAAAAACAGGCTCTGAAACTGAGGCAATAATTAATAGCCTACCAACCAAAAAAAAGTCCAGGACTAGATGGATTCACAGCTGAATTCTACCAGAGGTACAATGAGGAGCTGGTACTAATTCCTTCTGAAATTATTTCAATCAATAAAAAAAGAGGGAATCCTCCCAAACTCATTTTATGAGGCCAACTTCATCCTGATACCAAAGCCTGGCAGAGACACAACAAAAAAAGAGAATTTTAGACCAATATCTCTGATGAACATCGATGCAAAAATACTCAATAAAATACTGGCAAACCGAATCCAGCAGCACATCAAAAAGCTTATCCACCATGATCAAGTGGGCTTCATCCCTGGGATGCAAGGGTTATTCAACATTCCCAAATCAGTAAATGTAATCCAGCATATAAACAGAACTAAAGACAAAAACCACATGATTATCTCAATAGATGCAGAAAAAGCCTTCGACAAAATTCAACAGTCTTTCATGCTAAAAACTTTCAATAAATTCAGTATTGATGGAACATATCTCAAAATAATAAGAGCTATTTATGACAAACCCACAGCCAATATCATACTGAATGGGCAAAAACTGGAAGCATTCCCCTTGAAAAGTGGCACAAGACAGGGATGCCCTCTCTCACCACTCCTATTCAACATAGTGTTGGAAGTTCTGGCCAGAGCAATCAGGCAAGAGAATGTAATAAAGGATATTCAATTAGAAAAAGAGGAAGTCAAATTGTCCCTTTTTGCAGATGACATGATTGTATATTTAGAAAATCCCTTTGTCTCAGACCAAAATCTCCTTAAGCTGATAAGCAATTTCAGCAAGTTCTCAGGATACAAAATCAAGTGCAAAAATCACAAGCATTGCTGTACACCAATAACAGACAAACAGAGAGCCAAATCATGACCGAACTCCCATTCACAATTGCTTCAAAGAGAATAAAATACCTAGCAATCCAACTTACAACCATGTGAAGGACCTCTTCAGGGAGAACTACAAACCACTGCTGAATGAAATAAAAGAGGACACAAACAAATGGAAGAACATTCCATGCTCATGGATAGTAAGAATTAATATCATGAAAATGTCCATACTGCCCAAGATAATTTATAGATTTAATGCCATCCCTATTAAGCTACCAATGACTTTCTTCACAGAATTGGAAAAAATTACATTAAAGTTCATATGGAACCAAAAAAGAGCCCTCATTGCCAAGACAGTACTAAATCAAAAGAACAAAGCTGGAGGCATCACGCTACCTGACTTCAAACTATACTATAAGACTACAGTAATCAAAAAGTATTTTGTTAATAAATTACTGTGTAGCAGACACAGTATTTGTTCCCAGAAACTGAGAGAACAAGGAAGTAGAGGAAGCAGTCTTTGGAGTTATTTGTCTCTGAAGTTCACATTCTTTGAATCGTTCACATGGTTTTAAAGAGATTTGAGACATTACAGTGTGTACACAAATAATTGCTTTACTTTTTTATGTAAATAGCTGATAGTTGGATTAAGTTTGGAAACATCACTAGCATTTCTGTAAGGGAAAATGTATAAATTAAAATTTAAACATATGTTTGTGCCAATAATATTAGTCACTAGTGTGATGACCTCATAATTGGTGAAGACTTTATGTTCTGCTTGAAAGATTATAGTCATATCAAAAGAAATAGCTGTAATAGTCTAGACAGGCATTTTTTTTTAAAAAAATTAACTCAGTTTCTATCATTTTATATGTTGGCTGAACAAGTAGTAAAGGTTAGAAGTTTTAGGCTTCCAGAATGTATTTAAAGACACTCTTGGGGCTGTTTTCCAAGGTGTTTTAAATTTATTCAAAGAACTTTAAACTGTTGTTGAATGTTCTGCACAGTTTAGGGCTGAGGAAATAGCCTTTAACCCACTCAGTTCTGGACTTATACCTGGACAGTTAAGTGCCTTACCAACTGAGAGTTGAATTTCATTCAAGAAAAGACAATCCAGTGACTGGAACTTTCCCAACTGTGAGCAATGAAAACGGAAAAAGATGAACAAAAGGGGGAAAAAAATGGGTAATGGTTCTCACTGGGAAGAATTCCCTAATGGGAAATGTGGTATTTGTGTTTCTGTCAGTTATAAGCTTCCATTTTATATATTATAAAATTGATTTATTTTAAGAAAAATCAGTCATTCTCTTTGCCTTAATTAAAAAAAAACATAGTTCACTTTTAGCTGTACAAAAGAGAAAGAAAATGCATAAAATCTAGTTTTTGATCATTCTCCTGAAATACCTTACAAGCTAGAAATTTTGAGAGTGAACAAACTACTACAGAATTCAGAGAGTTTAAGATTCACTGGAAATAAATATGATGGCTCTCCAAGGAGAAAGCTGGTGAAAATCTTTGTTACTCTGAAGCTTATATAGACACATTTTCTGTGGCATTTCTCCACTTAAATGGTCAGGAATTTAAGGATGTCCAGGATATGAACTTATGAACACCTGCACAGAGATGGCTGATACTTTGACTTCAGAGCAAAGATAAGTTCTCCAAAGCCGGGCATGTAAACTGTGATTAAAACACTGGGCTTTGAATTCAGAGTGATTTGGATTTACATCCTGATGCAACACTAAATATCTCTGCAAATATGAGGAGGTAAGTAAAATTCTTATTTTTCAGTTATAAACTTTTCATTCATTAGTTTTTTATCTGGTCAAAGTTAAATGTCCTAATGTATTTAATGACATTATTATTGTATACACACCAAAACGTTGTTACTTTGCTTCTCATGGGAAGTTTTCAAGAATGTTCTTAGTGTTATTATCGTTTTCATTTTTAAATTGTCATTTTTACCTTAATGTATACATTCAGCTATGTCCTTTTGCAAATTTTAAATGTGGTAGTTGTTACATTGTTATAGCAACACTTGTTATTTCACAAAAAAAAGCCATATTTTTTTAAAACTTTCTTGAAAAATAATTTATGTAAGATAAAATTCTTCCACTTTAAGTGTACATTTTGTATATATGTACATACACGTGGAATCACCACTAAGATTAAAGTGTAGAACATTTCCCAGTATCCCAAGAAATTCCCTTCCCAAAAAATCAGTCGTCCATCCTAAAGAAATCTGTTCTGACATCATGAAGAGATTAATTCCACCTTTTCTACAAGACTCATAGGTTATGTCTTCTATTGTAACTAGCTACTTTCTCTCAGCATAATGTACTTAAAAGCACAGAGTAGTTGATTCTTTTTCACTAGTGAATAGTATTTCACTGTATAATTACACCATGTGTTTTTAACAAAATCTATTTATCTCTTGATGGAAATTTTACTTACTTCAAGTTTGGGCTGTTGAGTAAATGTGTTATCAACACTTGTATATACATCTTTAAATGAGCATGTTTTCATTTATTTTGAATACTGAGAACCGATATTTCTGGGTTATAAGTGTATGTTGAATTTTATTTAAAAACTGCCACAGTATTTTTTCAAAATGGTTACGCTAATTTTAAATTTATAGGAGTAATTTATGATAATTCCAGTTGTTTTACATCCTTTTCTAATGGGTTATTGTTAGTCTTTTTACTAATGGTTCTTCTAACAGGTTTCTAAAAGCATTGCATTGTAACTTTAATTTATATTTTCCTGAAAACTAATGATATTTAACATCTTTTCATGTGCTTATTAGTCATTTGTATATCATGTTTTATGACATGACTATTTAAATATTATGTCCATTTTTATTGCATTATTTGTGGAATTACTACTGAATTGTAAGAGCAAACTATGTTTAAAAAACTTTCTTTGCATTTAAAATATTTTTTCTGCAAATGTAGAACTCAAAATGGCTAGACATCTAATAAGGAATTTAATATAACAAAAACAAATTTAAGTATTATTCTGAACACATCTTTAATTCAGAATATATCTACATAGAGTTCAGATCAGGAATGACCTGGCAGCTACTCTAATCACTATGTCTGTTATACATTTCTAATCCTGAATCAACTCCACAGAGTCTGTTGCATTCTGAATCAGCTGTTAAGGCAAACAAAACATTATTGAACGTTCAAATGGTGGCTCTTAAAGTCTTTTTTCAATCGTTAGCTGTTTGGATTTGAAAGCACAGTAATTTTTGCCATGCAGATGCTGAGGTAATTCATAGAATATACAAGATGAGTGAGTATTCAAGCACTGAAGAGAGATTTATTTATGATAAGATATAAATATCACACATACATTTTCCATTTCTTTTCCATATTTGTATAATATTAAATATATAATACTTTATAACAATTATTTCTATATATAGTCAGAGATTTAATACATTTTTCTCTTTTTATGAGTTGATTTTTATAGCTTTAATCTCAGTGGTGTTAGACTTTATTTATTTTCGACATACTTATTGCTTAGAGTTCTGTAATGTGTGATGCACACAAAAGTTAATATTTGTTTTTAATTATATTTCTACCATGGAAGTATTTCAACTCATTTCTTTAGAGTTCCACCTGGTTAGAATTCTGTAGATCTGTTTCTCTAGAGACTGATATTTGAAACTATTATTTTTCCATTTAAATGGCAATCAATTTATGTACTACCAAAGCAAATTAAGAGCCAAAATATATCTTATTTTACCTAAACATCAAAATTTGTCTTGTTTGGTTCAAATTCTATCAATGTTAAAGCTACTTGGCAGGTGAGGAATTGCAATATATGTTTTAACTCTTTTTTTCAATTCTTCAACAAAAATATATGGAGTACTATTACACATGGGGTACTATTCTAAGTGGTGATGCACACAAACACACTATCATCATTCATGTCAGTCCTTTTCTAAAATAGCTCACCATCTGCTGAGAGAGAAAAAAATGCCAATAGGTTATTACAGCTTTTAAACAGTCAACTTATAATATAGTATATACTTTTGGAAGTTAGTACATTTATATGGATTTATTTATTTAAATCACCATTGTTCGCCTTACCTAGTTAGCTTTTCCTTGGTACTGTGCACAATTGCATTAATCAGGCAAGATCCATTCAGATAATAAATATATCTGTAATTATGGAAGACAATGCGGGAGAATGCTATATTTTAATTTGGAACTTTATATATACTAAACAAAATAGGCTATAAATGACTGAAACAATATCAATGATTTTTTTTCTACACAGTTCATTATAAATACATTAGTAACAATAAAGACTCACGATTTTTATGTAAATCATAAAATATTTTTATTTAAGTAACTTGTATAAACACTTTATCATGTAGAGAACATTCAATTATCTGGCCATTTTACTTCCTTATTTCCAAGTTCTGAAAATGTTTTTCTTTATTATACAGAGTTTACTCTTGAATAACAACTGTGTTAGGGGCACTGACTCCCCGTGCAGTTGAAAGTCCCTGCATAAATTCAGACTCCCGAAAAATCAACTAATAGCCAACCATTAACTGGGAGCCTTACCAATAACATCAATTAACACATATTTTGTGTTATATGTTATGCATGTATTATATTTTTACAATAAAATAAGCTACAGCAAAGAAAATGTTATTAAGAAAACCATAAGGAAAATATATTTAGTGTTCATTAAGTGGAAGTGGGTCACTATAAAAGGATCTTTTTCCTCATTTCCTTCACGTTGAGCAGGCTGGACAGGAGGACGAAGAGGAGGCGTTGTTCTTGCTGTCTCAGGAGTGGCAGAGGCAGAAGGAAATCCACACATAAGTAAACCTGTGCAGTTCAAACCCATGCCTAAGTGTCAAGTGTATATTTATTTATAATATACTGAATTGATATGGAATGCTACTTTATAATTTCAGAACTTTTGTTATAAATCTCTGCTTCTGCACTGATCTAGAAATTCTTCTTAAATACATAAATCATCTTCTAATCGTGAATTCCCTTATGCAAAATTCCATTACATGCAAAATGATTTCCGAATGTCTTTTGAGAAATGTGATCATTTGTGTTCCATATTTGAAACATAAGTTGTTTTTTGTTAATATTTTCCAAGTCTTGTTATTGGAATAAGGCAGGAAATAAGTAAACAAAAAGATATGAAATTAAGAGGTATTGGTAATAGAGACGAGAGTTAAATAGGGTAGAAATATGTGCCATTCTCTTGCTGCTGAGATTACTGAAGATACATAGAAGTAACTAAGAAAAAGTGAACGAAACTTTGGGCTGGAATTTTTTCAGTGTGTTGCCAAGGAAAAACCAACATATGCCAAAAATTATTTAATCTGTTCTGGAATTAGAAATTTCCATGAATAGAGTTAAATTGTCTAACCCTGTGAGCTGAGAGGGATTTGAGAGTTGCCAAATGAGATTTGCTAAGTAGTTCAAGCAAAGGTTTCTCAGCGTTTTCTTATTTTTCTGTCATTGGAGTTTTCTGTGCCAGGGGTTATATCAGGGAGTTGCTTCTCAGCAAATCTAAGTGGTAAGACTGATCATTCCTTAAAATATTTCATTGTGACCTTCACATACCGGGCAGTCTTATAATGATACATCTGAGATAATTTCAAATAACCCAGTTTGGGATTTATATTAGAATAAATGGAGTGCAATGTATTTTAGGTTTAATTCCATTCTTAACATTAATATTTGAAAAAAAATGTATTTTTTTTAACTTTGGAAACTTTTTAGAAGTTTCTAAAAAGATGGCTGTTATTAAGATTCAATTGTATTTTGCTGGCAAAATATTCATCACCAGAATGTCAGAAGCATAGCACCATTTTGTGTATGATTTAGATATTTATTGTTTCAAAGAGGTATGATAGGTCCATCAACATCTTTTCAAATTTAAGACAGAGGTAGAAATTTGCTTACTGATATTTATTTTAGTGAATTTGCCTAATGTTTACTTCCGTCCGTTTTGAATTTAGTTATATTATCACAGATAAAAAATACCATATTAGCTGGTATTATAATTAATGGCATAAGTTCTCAAAAAAAGTCCCTTATTGCTACACAGTTGGTTTCAAAGCAACTCCACTTAAATTCCTAACATTTCACCACTAAAAATATTAACTATAACAACCTTTGACGTAGATGGCACTGCTCTTAGCAAAATAAACTTTATGGTGTACTTATTTTCTTTGCATCAGTAAACATTAAACCTGTTTGTTCTGTTCTGCATTCTCCTGTGTTTTTGTTTGTTGTTGGTTTAATTTTTTTTATTATATGCTACTTTTTTCTTTCACTGATTCCACAAGTCATATATTCACTGATTCCCCATTCTTTCACTGATTCCACAAGTCATATATTCTTTCCTTTGGTGATGTTTATTTTACTGAATTTCAAGTGACTCCATACCTCTTGGCAAGTTTATATGCTTTTGCTCTGTCAGTTTTCGCAGAGAAAGCTAAAATCAAAGACCTCTTTCCTTAGGACTTATGTGTGTTCAAATGCTAGCATATAGCAGTGAGAGTATGAAATGCTTTAATATAATCAGTCAGATCTGCTTCTGTTATTTCTTTAATATGTATACATGTATGAGGAGTAGAAGTGATGTTTTGCTGTTTTTCAAGCTTTGGTGAAAATCTTACAGTGGTTTAGTTAAGTCCTAATTAATGATACAAAGCCTCTCCCCTAAAGTGGCTAATCTTCAGCATTAGTATTAGGGCACATATATTTGCCTGGGTCATTGAAATAGATGAGGTTGAAATGAGAATTCCAGATGAAACTAAACATTTGGGGGAATAGATATGTGTCGCTGCTACAGGCAAATACATTGGATGATCTTTATATGCATATGATGGCTGCTATTCATGCCTAGGCACTTTTATAAATATATATACACACACACACACATTTATATATATACACACATACATGTGTATATATATATACATATATATAGTGTATAAATACACATATACATATAAAAATACATATATACATATGTATATATGTGTATATATATACATATATACATATATATAGTGTATAAATACACATATACATATAAAAATACATATATACATATATATATATATCCTTTGAAAAAGAACTGGGTGATCTCTAGAGGCTAATTGTACTCGACTCTCATTCAACTATAAGTACAGGTTACTTAAGGTGATTTTTTTGGTTGGAGGCTGTGTGATCCTTGATGCTGATCCAGGGTCAGCTGCATGCATCAGGGCCCTAATGATCTATCACCTGGTCATTTTTCACTTGATGGCTATCTCTTCTTTCCAGCTGGTTAAATTTCATTTTATTATGGGTTATAGAAACTTCATTTATCATGCATTCTTCTCATCAACATGAGCTTTACAATTAACTTCAAATCTTGAGGTCCTTCAGTTTCTTAGCCTATTTGAAACTCAAAAATACTTGTCTTGTTCAAATAATTTAGCCCTTATAAAGTCCTGTCAAGCTGATGTTTCTTGGTATTAGTTTCAAGACTCTACTCTGAAATAATAAAACACAAACTATCTATTTTGCATCATTCATTCATTCATTCATTCCCTCAATGTTAATATTGACATAGAGCTCCAGGCACTGTTTTTGGTGCTATGAATAGAGAAATAAATAAGACAAAGATAGCCTCTGCTCCCTTATGAAACTTAAATTAGTGGTGAGCGGGAAGAATAAGGAGTGATGGAGAGTAAATAAACAAGTATGGAGAAGTTCTGAGAAAGCAATAACTGCAATGCAGAGAAGTAAAACAGAGTGATATATGGCATGCCTTGATAGCTAGTTTAATTTACGTGGCCAAGGCTGATCGCTCTTAGGAAGTGACCTATATGCTGAAATTTGAAGGAAATTTGTATGACTCATCAACGCAAGCACACTATTCTGAATGAGTGAAAGGGTATTGAAAAGGAAAGTTAAGGTGATACAAACACAGCAGCAATACCAATGCAGTATAGGCTTACTTATCAAAACTAGTATTCAAAATATTAGCCTTCATTGAAAAAGACTGAATGTATTTACAAATATTTTGTTAAGTAGATAAAATTTTAAACCATCTAATCTTGTCATTCTGTTCTTTCTTCTTCCTTTATTCCCTCCCTCCCTTTCTTCCTCCCTCCCTCCTTCCTCCCTCCTTCTTTCCTTCCCTTTCCTTATTCTTTCCTTCTTTCCTTCCTCCCTTCCTCTTTTCTTCCTTCCTCCTTCCCTCCCTTCCGTTCTTAATTTCCTTCCTTTCTTTCTTCTTTCCCTCTTTCTTTCCTTTCTTCCTCTTTTTTTCTCATGCTCTTACATTCTTTCCTTCTTTCTGTTTTTTCTTTCAGTTAATATATATTAAGCGAACTACCATACACCAGGCACTGTGATGGACACAGAAATGCTGTAGTGAACAAGAAAAACATGATTTCTCCCCTCATGGAGGTAAAACTCTATTGAAGACAACATATTTTAAATATAGGTTTTGTGAGTAGTTATTAAGTAAAATTGTTATAAATGCTACTACAAAGAAGTAAATAGAACTAGTGTTATTCATCATTTGAAATCATCGTTCTTCCTGTACTGAGAAAAAGTGCAAGACTTTTCACAAAGGCTTTCTTCCAACTTTTATGTGATAAATCAAAAATGACTGAAATAAGAACAGATGAGAAGATTCACCTTAATGCAGTAGTTCATGAATATTTTTCTAACTTTATTTTGTATTAAAATTATTGATGAAGCTTGTTCATAATCCAGAGTTCAGATTCATTTAGTTTGATGTAGGGATCCAGAATCTGAATTTTTAACAAATTCCCAAATAGTCCTTGGACTGTACTTTGAAAAACCACTAGCTATAATCACAGTAGACATAGAAGGGATCTCCATCTAAAATTTGGTTTTGATATAATGATTGATGATGTCACAGATGCACCAAGAATGTGCAAAAATGCCACAATGAGCCTTTCTAAATCAAGCGGGGCACGCTTTCCAAATTTATTAAAAAAAAAAAAAAAAAAAGAGTTTAAGAGAGTGAGGAAAGGCCTCAGGCTTTTAATGGTAGTTAGGAAGAGGAACTGGGGTAAACGTTTTAATTTTCTGCTGGTACCAATGGATGGAGTATCTGGGATTCTTTATCACCTTGTCCAGAGGCGGGGCAAAGGGAAAGAGGCAGGAGTGTTACTTAAAAGCTGGCAGGATCAGCTGGGCGCAGAGGCTCATGCCTGTAGTCTCAACACTTTGGGAGGCTGAGGCATGCGGATCAAGAGGTCAGGAGTCCGAGACCAGCCTGGCCAACATAGTGAAACCTTGTCTCTACTAAAAATATAAAAAATTAACCAGGCGTAGTGGCAGGCACCTGTAATCCCAGCTGCTAGGGAGGCAGGAGAATAGCTTGAAACAGGGAGGCAGAGGTTGCAGTGAGCCAAGACCGCGTCACTGCACTCCAGCCTGGGTAACAGAGTGAAACTCCCTCTGAAAGCAACCAACCAACCAACTGAATAAAACAGAAAAGCTGCCAGGATCCGACATCAACCCTGGAGTCAGACCCCTTAGTACGGATCCAAGAATGAATAGTTGTGACATTGTGTTATTTACTGTGTCTGAAGTGAATTCTGTTCCTACATTTTGTAATCGTGTCCAGTTTTCTTTTTCTTTTGAGTCAAATTGAATGTATGCTCAGGTACATATGCTGACACATTTAAATAATAGTTTTGCCTCATATGGTGGATTATATTATTGTTCAGCAAATATTCACACTGATCACTAACTTATGTGAAAGAAGGACATAACCCCAACTCAATGATGTTGGTCTTAGCCATATGACTTTCCTTTGACAACCGATGGAATATTGAAAAATGTGACATGTGTCAGTTCTCAGCCACGGCCTTAGTAAGAGGGATTATGTGTTACCATTCACCGCTGCGGGAGCTGGCAATATCTTCTTAACAACAACAACAACAACAACAAAATCGTGACTTGAGTAGCTTTGAATTTAAAGTGATGAATATTAAAGCAGATTGTACTAAACCCACAGTATTGAGCCAAACCTGGATGAGCTAGCCTTGATGTGCCAACAATAGCAGTCTTTTAAACTTGCAATTTGAAAGAGAGCTTCCCCAGCAAAAAATATTTGTGGATATGGAAATAATACTTGTATAAGACTGAATTTTTTTTTTTTTTTTTTTGAGATCGAGTCTCACTCTGTCACCCAGAGTGGAGTGCAGTGGCACAATCTCAGCTCACCGCAAGCTCCACCTCCTGGGTTCACGCCATTCTCCTGCCTCAGCCTCCCGAGTAGCTGAGACTACAGGCGCTCGCCACCACGACCGGCTACTTTTTTGTATTTTTCGTACAGACGGGATTTCACCATGTTAGCCAGGATGGTCTCGATTTCCTGACCTCGTGATCTGCCCGCCTTGGCCTCCTAAAGTGCTGGGATTACAGGCGTGAACCACCGTGCCCGGCCAAGACTGAGTTTTGAAGTAGCATATTATTTAATATTATTGTGAAAATAGTGATACAATTGAGATCTAAATCAACTTATCTATCATCTACCTCTATCTATCTATCTATCTATCTATCTATCTATCTATCTATCTATCTATCTATCTA
>NC_045436.1:140877434-140891622 GCF_002776525.5 Piliocolobus tephrosceles | reverse complement strand
CTATCTATCTATCTATCTATCTATCTATCTATCTATCTATCTATCTAATCACACTGTTGTCCATTTTGTCTTGTATGGTTCTCTTTTTTGACATTTATCTTACATTTTTCATTTTTCCTCTCAATTACTTTTTTCACTCTCTTCATCCAGCCACACCCTGCTTCTCATTTATGTTTATGATCTGGAATATAATATATTTTAATATTTACATATCTGTTAAATTTATTTTGACCAAATCTTTTATTTATAAATTCAGAACTTGAAGAATATATAGTTAAATAAGCATATGGATTCAAAACAAACACATGTGGATCTGATAGATCATGTACCATTCTTAAATTTCCTCTCCTTTGATTTACCATGGTATTTTTGCCCACTCTCTGGCAGCACTATATTTTGGAAGTACTATGATTCCTTAGAACATCACCATCAGATGTATCCATTTCCTCTTAATAATCTCTTTCTTACAATCACTTTTCTCTCATAATAGCAGTAGATTTTTTCCTTTCACTCTTATCCTCACTTATGAACACTATCTATAATAATATAAATTACCGTGAATTACCCAGGAAATAGGCAGAAGCTAAATCTTATTACAGCCCTTATTTTTTATGTGGAGAAACTGAGGCAACATGGTAGAAAATTTGTTCAATGGTAAAAGTAAACAACAATGCACCTGGAACAAATTTTCACATTTTTTTTTTCAATTACATTTGTTTAGTTAGTGAATGCATGGATCAATCAGTATTTCCACAGGGCTAAACAAAATTTTATTTATTTAAACATACTGGAAGTGACAACCCTGCTGAGAAATATTTCAGAAATTCTAAGAACAAGACAGCAATAGCTCCTAAGTGGTAGACCATTCAAAATAGGACTCAGAAAGATGAGGGCATTTTTAATACTCAGAATATTAATAGGCATGATAACAGAACCTTCATCTTAAAGGTATTTATCTATCTATCTATCTATCTATCTATCTATCTATCTATCTATCTATCTATCTATAAAATGATACATAATGATAGAATGGTAGCTACTTTTGACTGTTTTATAAAACAATTTTTAAAGTAATGAAATATAAATGTTTAAATTAATATCCACAATAGTCTTCTGAGGGTTAAGTCTTTTTATCATCATTTTATGGATGAGAAAATGAAGATTAGAAAGTTTAAGTAAACCACGGTATCTTTCAGGTCAGAGAAAGCTATGCTGTGATAACAACACTGAAATCCAAGTGTCCTAGTACAACAAATGTTTATTATCTTGCTTATTTAAAAAAAAAGCTGCAGGTTCTGGTGATCCTACAGAGCAGTTGTCCTCATTATGGCAATCCAATTATTCAGGCTAAGGGAGATTCCAAAGCCTGTAGCTTTTGAGTATGTGGGCTCCTAAAGAATCAACCACTGGCTCTTAAAGGTTCCCACTAAAAAGTAATACACATCATGTCTACTCATGTTTCATTCGTCAAAATAGGTTCAAGTTCATTCTTATCTTCAAGGGGATAAGAATCACAATCTTCTCCTATTGCCTAGGCTAAGAAGAGAACTACATGGCAGTAGAGATTAATAATATCTGCCACAATGGCCTGAGGTTATCTATCCAGCCAGTAGAAGAACTAGGATCCCAGCATAGATATATCTCCAAATTTTATGCTCTTAATCACTGATCTTCTTAATGTGTATTAGTTAGAAAATAATTTTAAACCTATGGGAACTCAGAGCTAGAATAGTTCAAAAAAAAAAAAGGAAAGAAACTAAGATAATTTCATGGAGACTCTGATTGCTAAAGGATTTATAGAATAACTTGAGATTCTGGAGGCTTGGGTAGGTATGTTATACATGATACTTAAATCTCTGCCTTAGCCTTTGGTAGCTTATGAGGAAGAAATAAAAGCCTGGACAAATTTAGTAGAAAACATATCCTAAAATAATCGATGTTCTAGGTTAACTTTGATTGACAACACTTGACTGCCTAGGCAACAAACATTTTTCAAGTGGGACAACATACTCTTACTAACTATAATGTTAAAAATGCATTCTGCATCTCAGACAGAAGCCTCTGAGTACTGAATTCAGATAAACAATTTATTTGGATACTTGGCATTCTGTCAAATTGAAAATAGAATCTCCGGAGATATCTGTCAACAGAAAAGGGCTCCTCAGTTAGGATAAAAAAGTTAATTAATGATTGATTGACCTGCTGAAATGCCAGTTGAGATATACAGCTCACCATTGCTGCATGGTCACTTGAGAATCCTTATTTCACTTCACTATAAAATGGATGCATTTGTATTCTAACTGCTTATTTTATTGCCACTATAGGTATGACTGGAGTTATAGCTTTTCTTTTACTGAGCAGTGAAGCTTAATTATATTTTTATTTTGAAATGAAAAAGCCTTATATTTCTGCATGGCACATCATGCCAGAATATAGGCAAGAATCAAATGAAGGAACCAGTCTAGGGTCCAATTAGATTTATTTTTTTGTTAAATAATAACCACATATAAACCCAAAACAATGTTAATTTTACTATTTCACTGGAATTTGTTTTTAAAACATTCTTCTATCTTTTGAGAACTGAATTGTTCAAAAGATCAAAAATTTAGAAAAGTTAAGCTATTTATAATTATATCTATTTAATTTTTTATTCATTTGAATAAGATTGAAACAAAAACATTGTCAAGTTGATTCAATTGATGACAGGGCTGTAGATCATTTTTAAAATCTATTGTTCTAATGGTTTTATATGACAATGAAAAATAATCAATAAATGTTTGGGAATATGACTGTAGAATATATATTATTTCATATTTTTGGCAGTCACAAGGATGCAACCAAAATTGAGAAACACTTTTTCTGATCAGTGTGTGGTAAAGTTGACACTTTAAGCAACAAGTTCTTACCATGAGTGAAGAAAATATAGTACAGGAAAAGGCAACTTCTTACTTTCAGCGTCAGCAGATATATTACCTAACAATTTACCAAAACGCACATAAGGAAGCATTAAACAATGTTTGAAGTCTTTTAGAAATAGCCATGAATCTGCCAGACCAGGATGAGTTACACAGATTAACTTTTCAATTAACAACACTCTTTCAATATTAGACTTATTTTTTTCCATAAGAAAATATAGTCACATTTGTTTCTTAAAATGTGTACACAAATCAGGGTACACATTTTGGCTCCCTGTTACCACATGCAAAGAAAGAAAATATAAGAAGGCTGTAAAATGTTTAAAATTTTAATTAGATTTGAAGATTAATACTTTGATTAAATTCACAGATGATTTCATATAGATATGTCTATCATGCTTATAATAGAAGTTCTGTATTGTATATTCTAATGATACTTCTGATAGTACCAAATATCAACTCTTTTTAATTGAAAAATAAATTGTCTTAAAAGGAAAATGAAAAAATGCTGACTATAAAAAGCTTATTTATATACATACATACACACACATAGACACTCAACTGATATTTTAAACTTAAAATAGTATGCTAATTAGTCATTAAAAGTTTTTTGGACTTCATCTTTCAGTTGGTCCTTTATTGATAGAGTCTAAAAAACAAGATACATGATAATGATTTGTAACGATGCATTTTACCTCTTTTTGAAATCCATTTAATTATACATTTAAGTCATTGAATATATATTTTATTACATTTTTTAGAAGTCAGAAACATGTGAGAGTTGGAAAACACTCACCACTTCTCAGGAAAGTAAAAATAGAACTTTTAATATCTAGTGATGATTTCACCTTAGATGTATTTTTGCATTTATCCTATCTTTTATCTGGTTAAGAACTGGTCTACTGTAGAAAATGTAAAAGGCAATATTCTTTAATCATATAATCTTACAATATGAGTGGAAGAGTATAAAACAATATAGAAAAATGTCAATGTGCATTAGGATAAAATTTTATAGCACTGGTCAGGTATGCTTTTCCTCTTTGATATTGAGTAAATGACTCAATGCTTTAAGCCTGAATTTTCTGCTGTAAAATGATTATCCAATCTTCGCCGAGACTCTCAACTGTGTTGCAAAGAATAAAGGAGATTATATAAAGCACTTTCAAAATTGCAAATTGTTATATGAAATGCTACTCAGCAGTGTAACTCCACTGGGAACACATTAACTTCAAACCATCCCCTTGTTATCGCTATATTCACCTGAACAGAGGTTGAAGAGCAATATTGTTTTTCACTTTCTTTCGCAACCAAATCTTGGTTTTAAACAGTCCTTCTCTCATTTCCTAACCCCTATTTTTAAGTAGTTTAAAATCCTTCTTTACTTCTGTACCTGAGGGCATCCCAGGGAGACAGATTGAATAAGATTATTAAACAATGAGAAATTTACAGTAAACTGCATTGTGGTCTCTATTTCCTTTAAAAAAGAAAAATAAAATAAAATACTTTATCCCCCTTTTCACTTTTGCTGCACGATCTTTTCTTATCTTTTAAAATTGGAAACCAAAAATACTATAATAAAGTAGACACTTTATCTGCAACTACCACCATGTCTATTACCACAAACATTGCTACCCCTGCTTTTCCTAATGTTGCTGATACTGCACCTAGTTAGTATATTTCAGTCACTGATCTGAGCACTTTACATTTATTTTCTCATGGGATCCACACAGCAAACTTTTATGGAATTCTATTAGAATCCCTAGTTTAAAGTCAAGAAACTATGGTTCAAATAGATTATCTAGTTATATGTGGCTACACACTCACACATTGGGATGAATGAGCATTTATGGGTGAAGTCAGAGTTAGGAAAGCCCAACATATACTATGTGCATAGTAGACAAGTGTTTCTATAAAATTAACTTTCTTGAATTATCCAGCAGAAAGAAGTGGGTGTCCTAAAGCATGTAAACATATGGGGACCTAGAAAAATAAGCATCAGACAATCCCACCTGCAACAAGAGTACAGGGGAGTGGAAATTACTGGGCAAGACATGAATTTTTTTATAAGTGAAGAAAGATCTTCAGGTAAAAGATACATTTAGCTTGTCTTTCTAAAAATTGGAAATATATCATAATGCTCTTAATCATCAGTCAGACATATTTTCAAATTTTATATTTTGTGATACATAAATTGAGTTCACTTAACTCCACTACCGAGTTCTACAAACTTTTGCTGGTTAACTTCTTTGGTTCTTCAATTTATCATCCATAAAATGGAGATGATAACAGTACTGTGCCTAAATATTTAGGACTATAATGAGAACTGAAACTGACAATCCATCTCACTGAGACTGGCCTGCAAGAACTCTTACACATGAATGCAATAATTGTGACATTAGTGGGAATAACTCAAACTCTACAAATCTTTGGTTTGTTTTAGAAAACGTTTTTATAATTCAGAATGTTCATGATTTTAGCCTTTCAAGCTGAAATCACTATTGGTTAATTTTTTTAAAGATGTTCGAGTGAAGAAAAATCCAGGTCTCTATCAAAATATCATTTCTAGAAACTAACAGAAAACCAGCTGAGAACATGAGTCTTGAGGCTTCCTTTAAGATCAGTGAACCAGGGCTAAGATGAAATGTACTATCTGAGATCTGTTTAGAAGAAATTCCACATTTTGATTCTTTTATGTGTGCTCAAGTGAATAGTTACGATTTATCAATGTCCTGTGGTGATAATATACCACAAATTCTCCTCTCTGTAGCAAGATTCAGTCAATTAACAAGCTTTGGATGAGAAACTATAGGACTGTCTCCTCAGCAGGAGCAATACCTGATACCTTTGTCTTTAATAAAGTATTCTTCCCTTACCCCCACACCTTCTGAATCTAGAAGTCTACTTTTTAAAATAAAATCCCAGGTGATCAAATTTTTTCCTGAAACAATAATCTTCCTCTGCTTTAAACCTTATGAGACTTTCCCTTGCAGAATTTGACATCCACTGTGATGTGTATCTCAAACTTAAAAATGAATCTTAAAGAACGATTGTCTTACTTAACTTCCTCAGGCTAGAAGGTGCCATGCTGTGGTAAGTCAGTAGCAAAAAAAACAAATAACACTTCAATAAGAAAATCAGCAAACAATCCCAAAGAAGAATTAGATTTTCCAGACACTTCAACTTATCTGGAAATACCCACAGTTTTCATTAGCTTATATTAGTCAGAAAAGTCCAAAAGTATATTGTCTTACAAGGAAAAGAAGTGGGTTATAACATTCTTTACAAAATTCAAATTTTCTAAATTGAAACGAAAAGTATTTTTTCAGCTTAAAACAACTCTTATGTCTTTAATATTTTTTGAAAAAATACAAAAGTAAATTTAAAATGCCATCACTATTTATAAGGAAAATGTATTCACATCTCATTTGTTTTGGTTCTAATGTCACAACTTTGTAATTAACTGTAAGTTTCTTATATACACTTTGGAGTCACTCAAAATCCTCATCATAATATTCAAATGATGATACTTAGAGTCCTAGATGTATCAGAATCTCCTGTGAGTTTATGGATCTGTGCTTTTTCTAAATACTAACTAAGCCCCGAAAACACTGCAATGTCCATGCTGCATTTCACTCCATCTTCGCTTTAAAATTTGGAATAAGGTTCCTTTGTCTATATATTAATCTTGCTAAACTATGTCAACCACATCTTAGTTACCTGGGGTAACGTATTTCGTTTCACTCATTTTAGGGCTTTCCTAAGACTCACCTGAACAGTGTCTTAACATGTAGGTTCAACACTTCCCTGATTTCTCCACTTCAGCTCTATAAGTTCCAGAGCTACCCTGGAAAGGCAGAGATTTGGACTAGTAATTATTATTGTTATTATAAAATTAACTGATTCTATACATTCATAATATAATTATCCTTTTATCATATAAATATTAAATTCAATTTCTCCTTTATATAATACATTTGACATTCCTAATTTTAAAAAATTCTAACTTTGTCATATTTACTCATTTAGTCATTAAATATGGGCAGTTATCTGATTATTCCTAGATTATTTTTGACTTTCAGTTTAATCTATATACTGTCTCCTCATAATTTATTTCTATACCTCTGATGTCTCTATTGTTAAAGATTCTTACCATGTAAGATAATAGTTCTTTATTCCCAATTCTTCAAAATATAAACATGTCCCTATAGGAGGATTTTTTTTATTGTAATCATGGTGGCCCAGAAGATCTTTTTGGGTGAATGCAGAGCTCACATGAAACAGGACCAGAGTTCAGTGGCACAAGTTTCTCAGCCATTCATCCTATGGAATTATCTTATAATAGGATGATAAAACTACCTTATATGAATATATCTCATTGTGTTAGTCAAGGTTCTCCAGAGAACTAGAATCAATTATATATATACATACACACACATATTTATATTATATATGCACGTACATATATCTGATACATTTATACACATATATACATATATAAATGGATATAAATTATATAATGTACACACATGTATATTATGTATACATATACAGTATATGTGTATATAATATAGACATATCTATATTATACACATATATGTGTACATTGTATATTAATTTATAATATGTAATTTATATATTCTATGTATATTATATATAAAGACATATATTCTATGCATATATACATAACACATTATATGTAAATATATATATATATAGAGAGAGAGAGAGATAGAGAACGAGAAGGATATTTCTTTTATATTAAGGAATTAGCTCACAAGACTGTGTGAACTAGCAAGTCTAAAATCTGTCGATTTAGATTTCCAGGCTGGAAACAGACAGGTGTTCATGCTGCAGTCACGAGGCAGAATTCCTTATTCTTTATGATATTGTATATTTACTCTTCAGGCCTTCAACTAAATGGATGAGGATAATTTTCTTTTTTTACTTAAATTCAACTGATAATAGATGTTAATCACATTTACAAAATACATTCACAGCAACACCCCACTAGCATTTGATTAAATAACTGTGTGCTAGAGCTGAGCCAAGTTGACACACAAAACTATCACATTTACTTCCCTACTTTTTCTGGAAAAGTTGTTTCTCTGAGTAGTCTTATATTCTAATTTCACTGTCTTTTAATAGACAATCATGAATAATTATTATTCTTTTAACTATCACTTTTGATTTTCAAAGAAGTATCATTAATGTCATCAGCAATAAATTACATCAGGCAACTTAAGCTCTCTAAAGTTAGGTTTCTTTATATAAATGAGAGATATTAATATAATAAATGGAAATAGTAAAACTTATCTTGGTCACTGTACAGTATTTTATTTGAAAGAGCAAATGAGAGACACATATAAAAAACAAGATGGTGTGCATATACAAGGAGTTACACATGATCTCTAGACTATTTAGTTTTTTGTCTTTTTGTTTTGTTTGCTTTTTCTTCTTTTTTCTGGAACCTTTTGGATTGAGAAACTTGAAAGTGGGCTTTCTGTCACCTCACCTAAAGCTCTCCAGATTCCCCAAATGTGCACAATCAAACATTCCATCTGAAAAAGAGAACTTTCAGCAACCAAAACTGTGTTATTAAAAAGTAAGGTCTAAAGAATGGACTTTCAGCTGTTTTTGGCTTTCACTCTCATATCCAAGGCAGTAAGGAGCATAGAAAACAGGAGCTGTATACTCCATCCTCAATTAAATTAGGACTATATGAAACATGGAACTGCTAAACAAAATGAAGGGTTTCTGAAATCAGTGAAGTGATATACAGGACACTGTATAAATAAGTTGCCTCCAGTTGCAGACCTTAAAAAAAGTGACTCAAAAACACTCTTTTCCCATGTAATACAGACACACAGTGCTTCTTCTTTTTTTTTTTTTTTTTTTTGGACAGGCCCTGATTTAGATTTTAAAGAAGCAATGGTTACAGAATCAAGAGATAAACCTCACACACAATTTTTGCACTAAACAATTTGTTGGCAAAGTAGCAAAGTGCTGTGGGATGAATTCTGCACTGTGCTTAGTTCACTGTTAATACTCTGAGTGCAGATGAGAAGTATGGGTTAAAACAACATATGTAATACACAGTACTTGAAATATACTCAACACACATGCCAGCTTGGGTTCTCATTAATACGAGAGAGAACTAAATTTTTAAAACAAAGCGAAGAAAAGGGAAAAAGGGAACCATCACATAAGCTCTGCAGAGGTACTATAAAATGAAAGTAAATTTTTAAAACAAAGTGAAGAAAAGGGAAAAAGGAAACCATCACAAAAGCTCTGCAGAGGTACTATAAAATGAAAGTTACTATAAAATAACGCGAATACACACACACACACACACAACCAAATAGATTAGGGACATCATCAGAACAAAAATATTGCTACCAAGTGGGTAAAAACTTTGACCAAACATGTATCCAAGAATAAAAATAGAAAGAATGAATAAAAGTAAAATTATTTCTAATGTGAGAAGAAATAATAGATGTAGAAAATCTTCCTAAAGAGAGGACAAAATAATTGATGGCTATGAAAATAAAAATATATTCTACAAATGAAAGATGAATTAACCATTTGAGTATAGATATAGCTGAAATTATAGTAAGAGACTTTTTCTTAGTCCAAGTACCATAGAAAATAAAACCCAATAGGGAAAATATGTGCTAATACTTTGTTATGTGTATTTCAAGGTAACAAGAAAACTTGGGTCTAGATTATAATAAAAAGAAAATACATGATAATGAACTACTGAGTTTCACAGAAAACATACTGGTTGTTTCAAAGTATAGGGCATCTACAGAAAGGCTGTCTGAGAATACTATACCTCAGAACATTCTGACAAGGAGAAAGAAAAAGATAAATTGATCTGCTGGTTCTTTCTAATCTTTCTTTCCTTGTTGGACAAATTAGGTTCATGGGATGTTTACTTTTCTTCCCTTCTGATTTATGCTACATGACCCCATCCAGAAGTCTCTGGGCAAGATGTCTTATGATGCAGACACTTCATTTGACTGTGGCAGGAATAAGAGGAAACAATGTTCATGGATCCAGTTGGCTGGGCTTATATGTGGGGGTTCTTTCAACCTATTATGGCCAGAGGAATGGAAGCTGGCCATCCTCTCAGGGGATGATAATATAACCACAGGCATTAATAGATGGGCATGTCACAAAGTCAAAACCTGGAAGGCAGGTGTGGCCAGATAAATCTGGGAAGACTCATAAATTAAATGCAAAAATCAATCCTTTTCACTACTTAGATCTAATGTCCTCTATGATATCTAATATTGTATGAATATCTGAGAAGGAGATACTCTCATTTCATCATTGAAAGAAGCAATAAAATGGTTAAAAATGGTTAAAAAATAAAGGAAAGTCTTCACTGCTGCAGCTCTCTCAGGCCTACAAATTATCATCTCTGCCTCCATAAAGCATTCTACATTCACCATACCTGCTGGTAGCATTTCTCTTCTCCTGGATGTTTGCCTTGTAGGATAGCATGGACCTTCATCCTCATGGTTTCTGAAGAGTTAGTTGCCTTGCTTCTGTCAGGCTGCAGTTGTTGAATTGCCCTATTCACAGTTACCACTGAAATTGGAACCATCACAAGATATTCAGTGAATCTCTGGAATTACAGATGTATATCTCCCTTTAGTCTGTGTATTAGCAGCCCTAGTTCCTAATAAATGGAGTCGATTATCCCAGGAAGAGCAATGATTCCTTTCTTCATTCTCTGATTCCTTGGTATTAGTCATAGTCTAAGAAAAACCCTTACTGTCTTTCTCAGACAAATTATCTATTTCTCCTACCCCACTACCATCACAAGAAACTAGAAATCAAATCTATCATATGCTAAGAATAAATGGAAGAGAAGAAAAAATTAAAAATGTTTAGGCAAGATGTTTCTGTGACTTGTTCTGAAACCTGCATATTCTAGTAACACAGCAGCGTATTCTGGTCCCTGATATAGTGACTATATTTTATCCTGTAGAAGAGCACTTCGACAATGCAAGATATGCCTGGGTTGAGCTTTAGCTGTAAGTTCAGTATTCCATTCAGCCATCCTATCAGGTCAGTTGTATCTGAATGATGTTACACATTGTAATGACTACATCTTTGCATGCCTTGGCCTAAGACAATCTGTGTGAGATATATCAATGCAGAAGGCGTTGTGTAAGCCCTGAGGTGGTATTGCTCTTGCAGATACTAGAGGCTTAGAAGACAAGCCCATATTTAGAATATGAATCATTTTGGTATGTGAGAATAATTGTACCGCTTAATGTGGAATGGGCCTGACGTAATCATCAGGCTCCTGGTGTCTGGTGTGGGAGCTCAGCAACAGTCTCTGCCCATAGCAAGTTGGGCACTCAGTAGTTGTAGTAACTAGGTTAGTCTTTATGTGAAAAAGCCGTGTTATTTATACCACATATATCCTTTATCTCTGCCACCATGGCCACTATCTTAACTATCTGAGCACTAGAGTGACTAAGGACAGAAGAAGACTAAGTCATTAACTCTACCTGCTCACTGACAGCATCCTCTGATGTGAATGCTTTCTAAGCAACATTGATATGAGACACAACTGGTGATGTTTGTGGTCTCTTCAACTTCATAATGCAAATTTCAATTCTTAATTTTTTCTTCTAGACTTCTGAACAAACAAGCAAGGCTACTCACCATTCACTAGAATTTATTGTACATAACTCATCTATGGCTTTCTCCAGGGAGAACCCATGTCTCTGCCTATTGGAAGGATTTTTTCAATATCATACTCAAGAACCCTCTTCACTGAGGCTCTAATATGGCAGTAGCCCATTGTTTACTAGGGCAAATAGATCTCATTTATCAGCCTGGGGATTAGTCCTGTAACATGTCCTTGTCCATTTATTGCTCATTGGAAACCTTTCCTCAAGCTATGGCTGTGAGTTGAGAGAAAGACTTTGGGGTACCAATAGTAGAAGTAATCAAGTCTAAACCATCTGTTAGAGCCTAATCCAGGATGCAGCACTTCCACTTATGAAAAGTGTTGCTTCTGTGCCTGCCTGACTTTGTGACTTTGTGATTCAGTGGATCTAATGATGCATAGATCATGATGAGCATGCCAGGTTATATGTCTTATCCCATTGTCAGGTTCTCTATCTTTACTAGGGTATAGTACCAGGTCAGGAGTGTTTTGCCAAAACAAGCATAGTTTTTGACTGAAGAAAACATGCTTTAAAACTCTGGAGGTAAGTGCTATAGTGATCATATGAGGGCTCACAGAAGACTTCACCTATGATTTTTAACCATCACAGATACATAAATTACTCTCTTATTTGCTAGGTCATGTGGCAAAAGAGGCAGTAAAGCTTACACTAGAGCATGGGACTGCCACTGATCTCTGTATAGCCTTGGGTCCTACTTTAAACTGGCAGCCTTCTGTGTGACCCAGTAAATATTCCTGAGTGTAGAATGTCTTCCTAAGTTCAAAGAGGCTCACCAAGCTCTTTGACTTTTCACAGTGGTAGGTATTATGGGAATGAGGGAAGAAAACTTATCTTCTTCCTTTGTGGGGATGTCCCAGCATGCCTCAGATGACTGTACTCCTAAAAGTTTTATCAATGTATCATGCATCTGAATTTTCATGAAGTTTATTTCTTACACTCCGGCATATATATTTCTTACAAGGACATCTAGCTCCACAGAAAGAAAAAAATGAACGGTATAAACAGAACACTAAAAATACAAATGGCTCTTGAACATTAAAAGATTTTCAGCCTCATTTACAAGAAGAGATATGCAAATTAAAATTACACTCTGATACTATTTTCTGTCTTTTCAGATCATCAAAGAACAAAAAGTCTGTGTTAGAGTGAGAAATAGGTTCACTTACATGTTGCTGAGTATAAATCCTAAAAATGTCTATGACAGTCAATTTAGCTATATCTATCAAAATTTTAAATGTGCACATCTAGCAATTTCTTTTTTATAATTTATTCTACTGGTAAGTTGCATGTGAATAAAATTACATATGTGAAACATTATGAAGTAGAACTAGTTTATAATTGACAAATTAAACATGATTTAACAAAAGGCTGAATAAATTAGGTCATTCAAAAGATAAAGACTTTTAGAAAGAATGATATAGATTATTAACTGCTGATAATGAATGATCTCATATATTATATGAGATATATATATATATCTCATATATATATATATATATATATATATATATATAAATTATTTTTTTTTGAGACAGAGTTTCATTCTTGTAGCCCAGGCTGAAGTGCAAGTGGCTTGATATCAGCTCACTGCAACCTCGGCCTCCCAGGTTCAAGCAATTCTCCTGCCTCAGCCTCCTGAGTAGCTGGGATTACAGGTGCCCGCCACCATGCCCAGCTAATTTTTTTGTATTTTTGGTAGAGACAGGGTTTCACCATGTTGGGCCGGCCAGTCTCAAACTCCTGACCTCAGGTGATCTGGCCACCTCGGCCTCCCAAAGTGCTGAGATTACAGAGGTGAGTCACCACGACCGGCCTCCAAAATATATTTTTAAGTGAATAAAGCAAGGCTCTGAACAATGTGTATGGCATGCTACTATTTTCATTTGTCTCTGTGTTTATGAAGAATAACTGAAACAATGCTCAAGAACCTCATTATTATTGTTATTATTATTATTATTATTATTATTATTATTATTATTATTATGAGATGGAGTCTCCCTCTGTCGCCCAGGCTGGAGTGCAGTGGGGCGATCTCCGCTCACTGCAAGCTCCGCCTCCCAGGTTCACGCCATTCTCCTGCCTCAGCCTCCCGAGTAGCTGGGACTACAGGTGCCTGCCACCACGCCTGGCTAATTTTTTGTATTTTTAGTAGAGACTGGGTTTCACCGCGTTAGCCAGGATAGTTTCTATCTCCTGACCTCGTGATCTTCCTGCCTTGGCCTCTCAAAGAGCTGGGATTATAGGCATGAGCCACCTCGCCCAGCCAAGAATCTCATTAATTTTTATTTGTATAAATTTATGAAGTACAAATGTCATTTTGTTATATGCACGTAGATTGCATACTAGTGAAGTCAGGGCTTTTCAGATACGTATCTATCACCTGAATAACATATATTGTGATTATTAGGTCCTTTCTCGTCATTCAGTCCTCCTCAACCCCCACACCCTTCCAAGTCTCCATTGGCTATCATTCCACAATCTACATCCATGTGTACACAGTGATTATGAAGAATCACTGAAACAATGCTCAAGAACCTCATTATTATTGTTGTTGTTGTTGTT
>NC_045436.1:140876121-140877424 GCF_002776525.5 Piliocolobus tephrosceles | reverse complement strand
CTCACTGCAAGCTCCGCCTCCCAGGTTCACGCCATTCTCCTGCCTCATCCATGTGTACACATTATTTAGCTGCTACTTACAAGTGAGAACATGAAGTATTTGTCTTTCTGTATCTGACCTGTTTCACTTAAAATGTCCTACAGTTACATTATTGTTGCTATAGAAGACAGATTTCATTATTTTAATGGTTGAGTAGTATTCCATTGTGCATATATACCATCTTTTGTTTATCTAATCATCTGTGGATGGACACTTAGGTTGAGTCCATAATTTTGCTATTGTGAATAGTGCTGTGATAAGCATACAAGTGCAGATGTCTTTTGTAGATATTATGCTAGGGATTTGATTTCCTGGGATTTCTGAATTAAATGCAAGTTCCATTTTTGGTTCTTTGGAAAATCTCCGTACTATTTTTCATAGACTTTTTACTAATTCACATCTCACTAACAGTGTATGAGTTCCCTTATCTCTGCATTCTTGCCAATATCTGTTACTTTGATGTTTTAATATTAGCCATTCTGACTAAGGTAAGATGATATCTTATTGTAGTCTTAATTTGTATTTCTCTGATGATTAGTGATGTTAAGTATTTTTTATGTAGCTGTTGGCCATTTGCATGTCTTTTTTTTTTTTCAAAAATTTCTATTCATATAATTTTCCCACTTTCAACAGAAATATTTTTTGTTGTTGAATTGTTTGAGTTCCTTCTTTATTCTGGATATTAAATCCCCCGTTAGATGCATATTTTGCAATATTTTCTCTCATTCTGAAGATTATCTGTTCACTCTGTTGATTATTTCTTTTGCCATGCAGAAACTTTTTAGTTTAATTAAGTCTCATTCGTCTATTTTGGTTGCTTGTGCTTTTGAGTCTTACAGATGAGTTCTTTCCCTAGATCACTGGCCTTCAGAATATTCCATATGTTTTATTCCAGTATAATATTTCTATATTTACTTGTCTTACATTTAAGTACTTAATCCATCTTGAGGTTATTTTTATATATAGTGAGAGATGGGGTTCAGTTTCATTCTTCTATATATGGAAAACCAATTTTCCCAACACGATTTATTGAAAAAAAAAAATGTCCTTTTCCCAGTGTATATTCTTACTGAATTTGTCAAAGTTCGGCTTACTATGAAAATATTGCTTTATTTCTGGGTTCTCTATTCTGATCCATTTGTCTATGTGTCCATTTTTACACAGTGCCATGCTGTTTCGGTTATGATAGCCTTATAGTACAATTTGAAATCAGGTAATATGATACCTCCAGCTTTTTTCTTTTTCTTTCTTTCTTTCTTTCTTT
>NC_045436.1:140443354-140557582 GCF_002776525.5 Piliocolobus tephrosceles | reverse complement strand
AAATTAGCCGGGCGAGGTGGCGGGCGCCTGTAGTCCCAGCTACTCCGGAGGCTGAGGCAGGAGAATGGCCTAAACCCGGGAGGCGGAGCTTGCAGTGAGCTGAGATCTGGCCACTGCACTCCAGCCTGAGCGACAGAGCGAGACTTTGTCTCAAAAATAAATAAATAAATAAATAAATAAATAAATAAATAAATAAATAAATAAATAAATAAAGGAAATAGAAACAGAGATAGATAGAGGCAAGTAGGAAATAATATTTTTATGCTTCTTCTCTATGTAATTTATTTATTTGTTCAAGTAGTATTTACTGAATATTTGTCATGCATTCTGCATTGGGGCAAGCAACAGAAATACACAAATAAATGAGCTGATATGCTTAATTCAGTTATCTCAGTAACAGGGGAATCTGTATACCACTCCAATCACATATCTTTCTTCAGTCATCTACACAGGCCTTCTCTGAGTCACGTAAAACACTTAAGTCTTTCCTGCTTTAGGATCTGTCTTTTGCCCTGAACAGTCTTTGACCCGCTTGCATGGTGGACTGTTTTCCAGATCTCAAGTTAAATGTCACTTTGTCAATGAGGCTGTCTCCTACTCTGTATCTACAGATGTCCCCTGTTATTTTCTATCATGAAGCAGTGTTTTTTACATCAATGGCATTTGTTATAGTTATATATTTGTATTTATAGCGATTTTGAAGTGTATTTCACTTATTTGGTTCCATATATATGTTGAACCATTGTCACTTTATTGACAGCAGTTTTGTTAATATTCAGTAAAATAAGATGAATTCATGCCTGAATAAATGAATCTAATAAACAGTTCAGGCCAAGTGTTTTCTGCTCTCTTATTTTTCATACAACGAGAAAGATGACCCAATTAGACATCATAATGAACATATGATCCTTATTATACTTATTGTATTCTGTATATTTAGATTTGTTCAATGTCCTATGTTATAATTTATGAATGTAAAATTACAGAGGAATAAATAACCCCCCTTTTTTTCCCTGTGGTTTATATTTTATAATAGATCATCTTATTTGAATACTCTACAAATGTGAGAGGTAAAAACAATGTTGTCAATTTTATGAAAGAGAGTACTTAGAGATATTAACCAACATGGCCCTCACAGCAGCTAGTAATTGGAAGAGTAATTTGCTCTTCTCTCTGACTATAATTCTATATTTCTAACTCTATAAATGGCAAAAATTGTGCCCAGCATATCTAACTCTGACCTGCAGGGATTCATGGATTTACAACACATTTCAACTCAGAGATTTTAATAATCCCAACAGTAAATATTTACTCAACATTATACCTTAAAAACTTCCCTCTGTTTCAAAAACATAGGCATGATGGAAAGAGAGAAAGTGAGAGGGACATCCATAGGATAGCATGTCTTTTAATTCTCCTCGTCTCCAAAAAAAAAAAAAAAAAAATTACCTTTGAAGACCAAAAAAAAAGAAGAGAATGTATACTAAAGAATTGAAGCTCAAGTTATAGGCTTTCTGAGCTCCATAACCCAGAACAGGCAGAACAGGTCATTTAAGCTGAAATTTAGCCTTCTGCATGGGGTTCCTAAAGGGCATCTTGTGAAATGAAGGTAAAGAAGGTGTGTGGATTTCCCTTTTATAGATGTAATAAGAAAATGGATGCTTCCCAGCCAATAGAAGCTAAACTTTTTCTGAAATTGTGAACTACAAAGACAAGATAAAAATAAATGGCATACTCAATACCAGAAAGTGAGGTACCATAATTAGATTAGCCACTAACGTAATACACTCAGAAGATACAAGATGAAACTGTAGAATCATTACAATGTGACTAATGCAAATGGAGAGAGAAGAAGAAAGAGAGTAACAGATATTTCAAGTTAAGAAGAGTTTGAAAATGATAATTAAAAGTGACGATATTAAGAACTGGAAAAATAACCAAAAATTAACAATGTGATTAGAATTTTACTCCAGAAGCAATTTATTTTCTATAAAGGCTCTCAGATATTTAAATTAATCATGTTGCAGATATTTAAAATGGTTAATTAAAACCTAAGTTTTCTTTTAAAATACACTTTTTAGAAGCAAAATTTTAAAATATCAGATGACATACGGAAAGAAATTATTTGAAAAATGAAGTCTTTCAAATAAAATCACATAGATACAATCTTTATAGTCAAATAATAAATTAGAAAATATTAAAAAGCTAGCAAACAATTGTATTGGAATAAGTAACAAGACAAAAAGAATTAATAGGGAGTGGCCAAGATGGTCACCTAGAAGCAGCTGTTGTGTGCCACTCTAAAATACAACAACTTCAACTGAAACATTCAGGTACATGCATTGGGACCAATCAAGGAAACAACTTGATCCACAGAGAACAGACAAAATCAAGGCAGGCTGACCAATATGGTTTGGATCTGTTTCTCCACCAAATCTCATGTCAAATTATAATCTACAGTGATGAAGGTGTGGGGCCTGGTAGGGGATTATTTGATTATAAAGGTGCAGTTTTCATGAACGGTTTAACACTATCTCCCTTTGGTGCTGTATAGTGAATGAGTTCTCATTAGATCTGGTTGTTCAAAAGTATGCAGGACTCCCCTCACACAGCCCTTTCTCCTGTTCCTGCCATGTAAGGCATAAGCTCCTGCTTTTCCTTCCACCATGAGTATAAGTTTCTTGATACCTCCCCAGAAGCAGAAGCTTCCATACTTCTTGTACAGAGTGTGGAACGTTCAGCTAACTAAACCTCTCTTCTTTATAAATTACTGAGTCTCAGAATTTTTATAGCAATGCAGAATGAACTAATACAGAAATTTGTACCAAGCAGTAGGGCATTGCTATAAAAATACTTAAAAGTGTAGAAGCAACTTTGGAATGTGGTAGCAGGCAGAGATTGGAAGAGTGTAGAGGGCTCAGAAGAAGACTGGAAGATGAGGGAAGGCTGGAACTTCCTAGAGACTTGATGAATGGTTGTGACCAAAATGCTAAGAGTGATATGGACAATAAAGTCTAGGCTGATGAGGTCTCAGATGGAGATGAGAAATTTGTTGAAAATTAGAGCAAAGGTAACTTTTGTTATGTATTAGCAAAGTGGTTGGCTGCATTGTGCTCCTGCCCTAGGGATCTGTGGAACTTTGAACTTGAAAATGATGACTTACCTATCTGGAGGAAGAAATTTCTAAGCAGCAAGGCATTCATGAAGTAACCTGGCTGCTTCTAACAACCAATTCTCATATGCATAAGCAAACAAATTATGTAAAACTTGAACTTATATTTAAAAGGGAAGCAAAGCATAAAAGTTTGAGAAATTTGCAGCTTGACTATATGGTAGAAAAGAAAATCCCATTTTCAGGGGAGCAATTCAAAGTACTTGCAGAAATTTACATAACTAAGAGGAAAACAAGTGCTGATAGTCAAGACAATGGAGAAAAAGTCTCAAAGGCATTTCAGAGACCAAGGCAGCTGCTCCAAACACAGACCTGGAGGTCTAGAACAAAAGCATGGCTTCATGGGCCAGGTCCAGGGCAGCTTTGGGACACTGCTCCCTACATCCCAGCCACTCCAGCCTCAGCAGTGGCTTAAAGGGGCCCAGGTAAAGCTCAAGTTTCTCCTCCAGAGGGTTCAAGCTGTAAGTCTTTATGACTTCTATGTGATGTTAAGCCTGCAGGTGCACAGAGTACAAGAGTTGAGGCTTAACAGCCTCTGCCTAGATTTCAGAGGATGTATGGAAAACATAGGCAGAAGTCTACTTCAGAGGCAGAACCCTGAGGGAGAACCTCTACTATGGCTGTGCAGAGGGAAAATGTGGGGTTGGAAGCTCTACACCGAGTTCCCACTGGGGCTCTGCCTAGTGGAGCTGTGAGAAGATGTCTACCATCATCCAGACCCCAGAATTGTAGATCCATTGACAGCTTGCACTATGCATCTGGAAAAGCCACAGGCACTCAGTGCTAACCCGTGAGAGCAGCCACAGAGGCTGAACCCCTCAAAGCCATAGGAGAAGAGCTGTCCAAGACCTTTGGAGCCCACCAGTGTGTCCTGGATGTGGAACATGAAGTCAAAGGGGATTATTTTTGAGTGTTAAGATTGAGTAACTGCCCTGTTGTATTATGGACTTGCATGGGGCCTGTAGCCTCTTTCTTTCAGCTGATTTATTTCATTTGGAATGAGAATATTTAGTCAATGCCTATCCTTCCATTGTATCTTGGAAGTAACTAACACGTTTATGATTTTTCAGGCTCTTAGGCAGAAAGAACTAGCCTTGTCTTAGATGAGACTTTGAACTTTGCACTTTTGAGTTAATGTTGGAATCAATTAAGATTTTGGGGGTCTGTGAGAAGAGTGATTGTATTTTTCAATGTGAGAAGAACATGAAACTTGGAGGGGCAAGAGTTGGAATAATATGATTTGGAACTGTGTCTCAAACAAATCTCATGTCAAATTGTAATCTTCAGTGTTGGAGGTGGGCCCTGACAGTAGGAGATTGGATCATGGGGGTGGAGTTCTTATAAATGATTTAGCACCATCCCCCCTTGGTACTGTATAGTGAGTGAATTCTCAAGAGACCTAGCTGTTTAAAAGAGTATAGCACCTCCACCCTTTCTCTTGGTTCTCCTCCTGTCATTTAAGATGCCTGATCCTGCTTTGCTTTTTGCTATGAGTAAAAGCTTCTGAACCTCTCCAGTGGCAGATGCAGTCATTCTTCCTGTACAACCTGTGGAGGTGTCAGCCAATTAAACTTCTTTTCTTTATAAGTTACCAGTTTCAGATATTTCTTTGTAGCAATGCAAGAATGGACTAATGCAAAGACTGCCAATCTGGGAACGATATGGGGCCAGGGATCCTCCCCTGTACACAGAAGTAGTGAGAGCATGAGTCATCAAGAAACTCATGCTTCTCCCGTGGATCCATGCAACCTTTGGGTAAGGAGATCCACTTATGAGCCCACTCCATCAGGGCCTTCATTCAGACATGCTGAGCTATGTGGAGTTTTGACAGGGCAGCAGTTCAGCCACATGTGGTGCCCTGGGAGCATAAGATATCTGCACTTCCCAGCAATAGTGAATGTAACTCTGGCAACGTGGGAGGTTAGACCCCCATACACACCACTGGGAAAGGGGTTGAATCTATGGGGATGAGTAGCAATGGTCTGCAGGCCCCACTTACAAGGCACTTGCAGGATAAGACCTACTGGCTTGGAACACAAGTCAGCTACCAGTAGCAGCATTAGTCTTCCCTGAGATGCAGCTCCCAGGGGCAAAAATGGGCCACCATCTTTGCTGTTCTACAGCACTAGCAATTTTTGCCTTAGGACTCTAAGGAGTCTGAGGCAAGTAGGGATTGGAGTGGTCACCTGGCACAGTCCAGCAGGTTTACAAAGAAGTGGTCAGGTTGCTTATTCACCCACATCCCGAATCTTGTTTCTCTTCACTGTGTAAAATCTTCCCACTGGGGTCTCCAGTATTCCCACCAGTGTTTTCCAGCAGTTTCAAACCTCCCTGGGGAGAGAGCTGCCAGAGAGAGGGGCAGGCCTTCATTATTCCTGTTTGGGCACCTTAGCTGTTCCTGCCTTCAGGCCTTGCAGAGTCTGATGTGACTGGGGTCTGGAGTGAACCCTCAGCACAGAACATCTGTTATACAAAAACATGGCCAGAATGACTTTTTAAAGCAGGTCTCTGATCCCATTTCTTCTCACTGGGAGAGAGATTCTGATCAGGATCTCTAGCTACTGCTGCTGGTGTTTTCCCTTCCGCAGAAGCTTCAAACCTCCCTGAAATATACCTTCCAGAGGAAGAAGCAGGCCATCGTCTTCGCTGTTTGGCAGCCTTAGCTGTTCTTGCCCTTCAGGCTTTGGAGAAACTGAGGTGACTGGGGGCTGGAGCAAACCCCCCAGCACAGCACAGCTGCTCTATGAAAAAGTGGCCACACTATATTTTTACATGGGTCCCTGATTCTATTCCTGTTCACTGGGTGAGATCTCCCAATAGAGTCTCCAGCCACCTCTTGCAGGTGTGTTCAGGCCAGCAACAGGTCTGTACCTCCTGGTAGGATCTCCCAGAAAGAGGGGCAAGCTGCCATCTTTGCTATTTCTCAGCCTTTACTATTGATACTTTCACGTACTACAAAATGTGAGGTGACTAGTGACTGAAGCAGACCCCCAGCATACCACAGAAGCCCTATAAAAAGGGACCAGTTTGTTACACGTGTGTCCATTATTGTATCTTCTCACCAGGTGGGTCCTCCAGGCCTGGCTGTCTAGTTCTCTACCTGCTGGGGCTATTGAGTCTGTAGCAACTCTGCAACTCCCTGGGACACAGATCCCAGTGGTAGGCATCCACTGGGAGCTCTTGCCTTTGCCTGAAAACAGCAAAGTCAAGGGCTGTGAGACAGAAAAGATGGCAACCCAAAGAGTGGGTTGCCCCACAGTTGGGTTACCATCTTTTCTGTCTCAAAGTCCTTGTCCTTGGTGTCTCCAGACTCGAGAGAGTCTGGACAAACCAGGGTCTGGTCTGCATTGCTAGCACACAACAATCACTTTACAGAAAAGTGACCAGATTGTTCTCCATGCAGATCCCAGTCCTCACTTCTCCTCATTAGGCAGGGTCACCCAAACTGGGTCTCCAGCACAACAAGCCTTCCTCAACCTGATCACTGCAATCAGAGGTAGCCCAGCATTTCTCTGAGGAGGAAATCCCAGAGCCAACTCACAACTCTTCCACCACTACAGGTGAAGTGATACAATTCTAACACACCTCAGGTTGGGGAAGGAACAAAGGGCCTAGTCACTACACTGTTGCCTATAGAACACCATGGCCACTACATGAAGCTGAACCTAGTCCCTCTTCCCTGGGAACCCCCAAACTTCACTCTTAACCAGGCAGGGTCCCTGGTTCATGAATACAGAACAATTGCCCCACACATGAATGAGCATAACCAGTGGTAGTAGCCCAAACTTTCCCGGGGGAGAGGCTCCCAGAGGCATATGACAGCCCCTTGCCACTGTCACAGCAACAGTTCTATTCCTGCTGTCCTTGGTCTGGGGAAGAAACAAAGAGCCTGAGGGCTACACCTGAACTTACAGCATGTCACAGCTACCATATGGAGAGAAGACCAGTCTCTTCTCTTGGTGAACCCTCTATCCCTTGCTCCCAACAAGTGAAGCCCCAAGCTCACACCAGCAGTGCAGCCAACGCACCCCAAAAGCTGAACACTCCCAGTAATAGCTGCTCCATGTTTCTCAGAGGTTTATCTTCAGGGAAAAACAAAATCCTCTCTGCCACTGCCTCTGCAGTGGTACTACCCTTGCTACCCTCAGACTAATGAAGGAGCAAAGACCCTAAGTGCCTTATCCACACCTCCAACAAACTGTAGTTGACCCAAGGAGAGGAGGCCAGTCCATCTCCCATGAGTTTCACCCACATCCCCTGCTTATCACCAGGCAGTGAACTGCTTGCTTGGACCCACAGCACGGACTTTCCATCCTGGGCTGATTGCACTGAGCAATTGTTGATTTACACCTCTCTAGGGTTGAGACCCCAGAAACCAAGCAAAAGACCCATGGTCACAATGACTATGAAGGCCCCTTCTTCTGCTGCCTCCAAGTTGGGGAGGAAACATAAAACCTGAGATTACCATTGGCTCTAAGCTTTGGTTGGCAGCCCCGCAGTGTCAAGCCATGACCTATAGCCAGCACTCAATTGGGAAAGAATCCCACACTTTCAGGACATTAAGAGGGAGCACAGTTGCAACTGTGAAGGTCTATAGGGCAGAGCCATACAGCTGAGCAAGAACTTACCAACCTGACCACTATGAAGCATCACTTACTGGATCACACCCCAAATCTTCAACACCAAAAATGCCATGCTAATATCCTCCACTGTGAAACCAAAGACAAGAAGTCAGATACAAATAAAGACCTTGCACAAAGCCTCAGCCCTGAATAAAATGAACAAAAAAACAGAAAAGAAGTCCATTAATTAAAGTCAATCTACTGATTACTACCAGACTTGTCTTATAAGATATCTTTAAAGGAGTCCTAAATATAGAAAGGAAAGACTGTTACCAGTCATTACAAAATATACTTAAGTGTATAAACCTGTGACAATATAAAGCAACCTAACAAACAAGTTTGCATAATAACCAACTAAGAACACAATCGGCCAGGCATGGTGGCTCATGCCTGTAATCCCAGCACTTTGGGAGGATGAGGTGGGTGGATCACTTGAGGTCAGGAGTTCAAGACCAGCCTGGCCAACAGGGTGAAACCCCATCTCTACTAAAAATACAAAAATTTCAGGCAAAGTGGCACACACCTTTAATCTCAGCTACTCAGGAGGCTGAAACAGGAGAATCACATGAACCCAGGAGGCAGAGGTTGCAGCAAGCCAAGATTGAGCCACTGCACTCCAGCCTGGACAACAGTGAGATTCCATCACACATACACACATTAAAAAAAAAAAAAAAAAAAAAAAAAAAAAAAAAACCATAATGGCAGAATCAGATCTACACATATCAATACTAACCTTGAATGTTAAAGGACTAAATAATCCACATAAAAGACACAAAGTTGCAAGCTAAATAAAAAAAGCAAGACTCAATAGTATGCTGTCTTCAAGAGACACATCATGCAATACATGAAATTCCCCAAAATAAAGGAAGGGAGGAAAATCTACATAGCAAATAAAAGTCAGAAAAAAGCAGAGATTTCAATCCTAATTTCTAATGAAAGAAACTTTGAACTAACAAGATCAAAAAAGACAAAGAAGGGTATTACATAATGGTAAATGGCTCAATTCAACAAGAAGTCCTAACTATCTTTAATATATATGCATGTAACAGAAGAGCTCCCAGATTCATAAAACAAGTTCTTACAGACATACAAAGAGACTGAGACTCTGACACAATAATATTGGGAGATGTCCACACCCCACTGACAGTATTAAACAGATCATTGAAGCACAAAATTAATAAAGATGTTCAGGACCTCGACTTAGTGTTGGACCAGATAGATGTGATAGATGTTTATAGAACTCTCCATCTGAAAAGAACAGAATATATATATACACTCTTCTCATCACTACATAGCATATACTCTAAAACTGACCACAAAGTCAGATATAAAACAAACTTCAGAAAATGCAACAGAACTGAAATTGTACCAAACACATTCCCAAACTACAGAGTAACAAAAATAGAAGTGAAGAATGAAAAAAAAATCACTCAAAATCATGCAATTACATGGAAATTAAACAACATGCTCCCAAACAACTTTTGGGTAAATAGTGAAATCAAGGCAGAAATCAACAAGCTCTTTTAAACTAAAGAGAATGAAGATACAACACACCAGAATCTCTGAGACAGAAGTAACACAGTGTTAAAAGCAAAATTTACAGCACTGAATACTAACAACCTAATATCACAACTGAAAGAATTAGAGAAGCAAGTACATACCAATGCCAAAGGTAGCAGAAAACAAAAATAACCAAATTCATAGCTGAATTGAAGGAAACAAAGGCACAAACAAAAAACATTCAAAAGATGAACAAACCCAGGAGTTGATGTTTTGAAAAAATTAAGATAAGCTACTAGCTAGACTAATAAAGAAAAAAGAGAGGAGATCCAAATAAACACAACTAGAAATGACAAATAAGATGTTACCAATGACCCCACAGAAATAAAAATAACTACCAGTAACTACTATAAACACCTCTATGATCACAAGCTAGAAAATCTATAAGAAATGCGTCAACTCCTGAACACATACACCCTCTCAACACTGAACCAGGAAGAAACTGATTTTCAAACAGACTAATACAAACTACAAATTGAATTAGTAATAAATAGCCTACCAATAAAAACAAGCGCACGAACAGATATATTCACAGCTGAATTCTACCAGATGTACAAAGAAAAGTCAGTATCATTTCCACTGAAACTATTCCAGAAAATAGATGAGAAGAGACTCCTCCCCCACTCATTTTATGAGATCAGTATCAAGCTGATACCAACACCTAGCAGAAACATAATAAAAAAGAAAACTTCGGGCCGATATCCTTGATGAACATTGATGCAAAAATCCTCAAAAAAACACTTGCAAACTGAAGTCAGCAGCACATCCAAAAACTAATACACCATGATCAAGTAGGCTTCATCCCTGTGATGCAAGTTTGGTTCATCATATACAAATTAATAAATGTGATTCATCATGTAAACAGAACTAAAGACACAAAAACACACGATCATCTCAATAGATTCTGTAAAGGCTATTGATATAATTCAGTATCTCTCCATGTTAAAAACTCTCAATAAACTGGGGATTCAAGGAACATACCCAAGAATAATAAGAGCCATCTATGACAAAGCCACAGTCAACATCCTACTTAATGGACAAAAACTGTATGCATTCCCAAGAGCTCCTTCAGCTGATAAACAACTTCAGCAAAGTTTCCAGATACAAAATCAACACACAAAAATTACTAGTATACCTGTACATCAAAATTAGCAAAGCCACGAGCCAAATCAAGAATGCAAGCCCATTCACAATTGCCACAAAAATAATACAATACCTAGGAATACAGTACACAAGAAAGGTGAAAGGTCTCTACAGTGAGAATTACAAAACATTGCTCAAAGAAATAAAACATTATACAGAGAAATGGAAAAACATTCCATGCTCATGAATAGCAAGAATCAATATCATTAAAATGGCCACACCATCCAAAGCAATTTACCTATTCAATGCTATCACTATCAAACTGCAACTGACATTCTTCACAGAACTAGAAAGAACTATATTTAAATCTATATACAACCAAAAAAGAGCCCAAATAGCCAAGGCAATTCTAAGCAAAAAGAACGAAGCTGGAGGCAATGTGTTACCCAACTGCAAAATACACTACAAGGCTACAGTCACCAAAACAGCATGGTAGTGGTATAAAAACAGACACATAGACTAATGAAACAGAATAGAAAGCCCAGAGAGAAGACCACACACCTACAACCATCTAATCAACAGGGTTGACAAAAATAACCAATAGATAAAGAATTCCCTATTCAGTAAATGGTGCTGGGATAATTGGCAGGTAATATGCAGAAAGCTGAAACTGGAACCCTTCCTTATGCCATATACAAAAATCAACTCAAAACAGATAAAAGACTCAAATGTAAAACCTGAAACTATAAAAACCTGGAAGGCAATTTAAGCAATACCATTCTGGACATAGGAATGCACAAAGATTTCATGACAAAGATACCAAAAGCAATTGAAACAAAAGCAGAATTGATAAATGGGATCTAATTAAATTTAAGGGCTTCTGTGCAGCAAAAGAAAATAACAACAGTGTTAATAAATAACCTACAGATTGGGAGAAAAGTTTTGCAAACTAGGCAACTGGCACATGTCTAATATCCAGCATCTATATGGAACTTAAACAAATTTACAAGAAAAAAATAGACAACCACATTAAAAAGTGGGCAATGGACATAAACAGACACTTTCAAACAAAGGCATACAAGTGGCCAAGAAGCATTAGAAAAATAGCTTAACATTACTGATTATTAGATAAATGCAAATCAAAACCACAATGAGATACCATCTCACATTAGAACAGTTATGATTAAAAAGTCAAAAAACAACACAAAATGGTGAGATTGTGGAGAAAAGGGAACATATACACTATTGATGGGAGTGCAAATTAGTTCAACCATTGTGGAAAACAGTGTGATGATTGCTCAAGCACTAACACCAGAACTACAATTTAGCCTAACAATTTCATTTCCAGAGGAATATGTCATTCTACCATAAAGACATGCATGTGAATGTTCATTGCATTGCTATTCACAATAACAAAGATACAGAATCAACTTAAATGCCCGTAAGTGAAAAACTGGATAAAGAAAATGTGGCACATATACAACACAGAATATTATGGAGCCATACAAAACAATGAGAGCATGTCTTTTGGGGAAAAACATGGATGGAGTTAGAGGCTATTATCCTCCTCAAATTAAAGCAGAAACACAAAACCATATGCCACATATTCTAACTTACAAGTGGAAGCTAAATGATAAGAACTCACACAGACACAAAGAAAAGAACAACAAACACTGGTTGAGAGTGGAGGATAGGAGGAGTGAGAGGGTCAGAAAAAATAACTATTGGTTACAAAGTTTAGCATCTGGGTGCCATAATAATCTGTACAACAACTCCCCATGACACAAGTTTACCTATATAACAAACCTGCACATGTACCCCTCAACCTCAAAATGAAAGTTAGAAAAAGGAAATATTTTATATGTTTATTGCATTGTATTATATTTCTGTGAGTTGCTTATTGATAGTCCTTGCCCATCTTTCTATCAGGTTGTTTATATTTTGCTTATGACTTCATATAAACTCTGTAAATATTCGAAATGAGCATATTTTGTAGGTTAACATGTTGCAAACATTTCTTCCAATTTGTCCTTAGTCTTTAACTATTTACAAATGCTTTGCCTGCATTCACATAGCTTTGATTACAGTACATTGTTACAATTGTTCTTGTTCTTTTTTTATTTGTATTTATCGTTGTTAATTTCTTTCTGTGCTTAATTTCTAAATTAAGCATTATCATAGATTAAAAATAAAAATATAACAAATGAAAGAGCAGTTGAGAGATTTAAAAGACAGATTGAGAGGTTTAAATAATTGTCAAGCAGGAGTTTCAGAAGAAGAAAAAAGGATGGCTTAAAAATAATATTTGAAGAGATAATTGCTGGAAATTTGTATTAATAAGAATGACTTCAAAATAAATAACAGTAATCAATTCAGATATGGACACATCCATGAAATTAAAACCCAGTATGGTTAGAAGGGGTATCGATATGCTTTCCACAGGAAAAAAGATCTCTTACAATAAAGTTATTGTGACACCAAATTTCTCAGCGACAATATAAGAAGAGATCAGGATGCTGAAAGAAAATAACTGTTAATCTAGAGATTTATACTCTGACGCCATTTAAAATCAAGAGAATAACTGAATTATTTGAGTCATGTAGACTACAAGTTTAGAGTTTAAGTCTATCATTAATAAAATAAATACTTATTAAGAAAAATTACACACAGAGGGAAAGTTTGGAATGCAAGACACAATAAAATGTACAAACATTGATAAAATATGATAGTGGATATTGTTAACTAGTTACTTAAGGAAAGCAGTGCTGGTTTTCCTGAAATAACAGGTAAAATAAAACTTCAAAAATAATAAATGAGTAGGAGTATTTAGTGAGTAAAGTACTTTAGGCCTTTATTTTGCTTAGAAATTGTATAGAAAATATAAATAACATAATTTATTATTATGTTATAATAATATAATTTATTATGTTAAAATAAGTTAAATAATAATATTATATGTTATTATATATATATTAATATGTATAAAGCAACATAAACATAACAATGCAAATATAACCAATAATCAAACAGAAAATATTATTTCAAATTCAACAGAGAAATAAAATTAAAAAACAGAAATATCTATCTGTTAAAGGGAAAACATAATATAGCAAGACGATTTTTAAAATAGTATACAGAAAATGTGAAATAAAGAATCCTGACAATATTTCTAAACATTTAAATAATCATAACAATAGAGAATTCAGAAACAAAGCCACACACCCACAACCATCTAATCTTTGAAAAAGTCTACAAAGTAAGCAATGGAGAAAGGACTCCCTATTCAATAAGCAGTGCTGGAGTGGCTGGCTAACCATATGCAGAAGAATAAACCTGGACCCCTACCTTTCACCATATACATAAGTTGACTCAGTATGGCTTGAAGTTTTAAATATAAGACATCAAGCTATAAGACTATTAGAAGAAAACCTAGGAAACACCATTCTCGATATCAGCCTTGGGAAAGAATTTATTACCAAGTCCTGAAAAATAATTGCAACAAAACAAAAATTGACAAAGTGAGACCTAATTGAAATAACAAGAGTTTCTGCACCACAAGAGAAACTATCAACAGAATAAACAGACACCTATAGAATAGAATTAGCAAACTAGGCACCTGACAGAGGTCTAATATTTAGAATATACAAGAAACAAACACTTCAACAAGCAAAAAGTAAATAATTCCGTTAAGAAGTGGGAAAAATACATGAACAGACACTTCCCAAAAGAGGAGTGGCCAACAAACATAAGAAAAAATGCTCAACATCACTAATGAGAGAAATGCAAATCAAAACCAAAATGAAATACTATCTCATACCAGTCACAATGACTATTATTAAAAAGTAAAAAGAAGGCTCTGTTCTCTTCCACTGGTCTGTATCTCTGTTTTGATACCAGTACCATGCTGTTTGGCTCAGAAATAATACAACACATCTACAGCCATCTGATCTTTGGCAAACATGAGAAAAACAAGAAATGGGGAAAGGATTCCCTATTTAATAAATGGTGCTAGGAAAATTGGCTAGCCATAAGTAGAAAGCTGAAACTGGATCCTTTCCTTGCTCCTTATACGAAAATTAATTCAAGATGGATTAGAGACTTAAATGTTAGACCTAAAACCATAAAAACCCTAGAAGAAAATCTAGGCAATATCATTCAGGACATAGGCATGGGCAAGGACTTCATGTTTAAAACACCAAAAGCAATGGCAACAAAAGCCATAATTGATAAATGGGATCTAATTAAATTAAAGAGCTTCTGCACAGCAAAAGAAACTACCATCAGAGTGAACAGGCAACCTACAGAATGGGAGAAAATTTTTGCAATCTACTCATCTGACAAAGGGCTAATATCCAGAACCTACAAAGAACTCAAACAAATTTACGAGAAAAAAAAACAAACAACCCCATCAAAAAGTGGGCAAAGGATATGAATAGACATTTCTTAAAAGCAGACATGCATACAGCCAACAGACACATGAAAAAATACTCATCATCACTGGCCATCAGAGAAATGTCAGGAAACAACAAGTGCTGGAGAGGATGTGGAGAAATAGGAACACTTTTACACTGTTGGTGGGATTGTAAACTGGTTCAACCATTGTGGAAAACAGTATGGCGATTCCTCAAAGATCTTGACCTAGAAATACCATATGACCCAGCCATCCCATTACTGGTTATAAACCCAAAGGATTATAAATCATGCTGCTGTAAAGACACATGAACACATTATTGTGGCACTATTCACAATAGCAAAGAATCAACCCAGATGTCCATCAGTGACAGACTGGATTAAGAAAATGTGGCACATATACACCATGGAATACTATGCAGCCATAAAAAAGGATGAGTTCATGTCCTTTGTAGGGACATGGATGCAGCTGGAAACCATCATTCTTAGCTAATGATCACAAGAATAGAAAACCAAACACCACATGTTCTCACTCATAGGTGAGAATTGAACAATGAGATCGCTCGGACTCTGGAAGGGGAACACCCCACACTGGGGCTTATTATGGAGGGGGAGGGGGGAGGGATGGCATTGGGAGTTATACCTGATATAAATGATGAGTTGATGGGTGCTGATGAGTTGATGGGTGCGGCACACCAACATGGCACAAGTGTACATATGTAACAAACTTGCACATTGTGCACATGTACCCTAGAACTTAAAGTATAATAATAAAAAAAATAAATAAAAAGAAAAAAAGACACTAGTGAGTTTGTAGAAAAAAGAGTACATTTATATACTATTAGTGAGAATGAGAATTGGTTTAGCCACTGTGGAAAGCAGTCTGGAAATTTCTCAAAGAAATTAAAACAGAGTTACCATTTGACACAGAAATCCCATTTCTGACTATGTATCCAAAAGAAAACAAATAAGTCTACCAAAAGGACATGTACTCTTATGTTCATGGAAGCACTATTAACAAGAGCAAAGACATGAAATCAACCTAGGTGCTCTTCAATGATGGATTGGAGAAAGAAAATGTGGTACATATACACCATATAATACTATGCAGCCATAAAAACGAATGAAATCATGTCCTATGCCACAACATAGATGCAGCCAGAGGCCGTTATGCTAAGCAAATTAACATAGAAACAGAAAACCAAACTCCACATGTTCTCATTTATAAGTGGGAGCTAAATATTGGGTACACATAGACATAAAGATAGCAACAATAGGTACTGGGACTACTACCAGGATGAGGGTGGAAGGGGGTTGAGAGTTGAAAAACTAACTGTTAGGTACTATGCTCACTACCTGGGTGATGGGATCAATTGTACTACAAACCTGAGCATGGCACAACTGACCCCCTACAACAAATCTGTGCATGCATCCCCTGAATATAAAATAAAAGTTAAAATTGCAATAAAATGAGAAAGTTAAAATAAATGGATAAAAATATAAATAATTATAGGAAATGCAAATGAAAATTCATTTAAGATACATCAATTTGAAATTTTAAAGTAATCCAGATACATGTTGCTTAAAATATATATACCTCAAATAAGAAGAAACATTTTAAAATTTGTAATGGCCAAAAAAGAAAATCGACATGAAGATAATATGAACAAACACAAAAAGCTGGTAGGGTTACATTTTTTAATAAAAGAAAATTTAAATGAATCCCCCAAATTACTTATAGACATAAACTTGATAACACACCCTTAGTATTTTCTTTTGAACACGGTTTCTCACTGTTTACATGGCCAGGCTGGAAAGTTTCCAAATCTTTTCCTTCTGCTTTACTTTTAATTATAAATTCCATCTGTAAGTTATTTCTTTGCTGTTATATTTCACATATACAGTTAAATGTAATCAGGCAGCAGACTGAATACTTTGCTGTTTCGATATTTATTTCACCAGATATCCTAGTTTACAACTCTTAAGTTTTGCATACCATAAAATACAGGACAAAGACACAATTTAGCCAAAGTTTTTGCTACTTGATAACAAGAATGGTCTTTGCTCTAGGGCAATGCCAACTGGCTTTATGGACACTGCTGAGGCTCCAAAAATGTAGAGCTACTAGTGTGCAACTCCAGCCTGGGAGAGCTACAGGCCCACGATTACAACTTGTGAGAGCTGCTTCATGGACTGAGCCTAGCAAAGCTATGAAGCAGAGTGGCCAGAGACTTTCGGGGCTCAATCTCTACTCCAGTGCATCTGGTAAGTGGCACACAGAGTCAAAAAAGATTATTCTCAGCTTTAAGACTAAATGTTGTTCTCTCTTAGGCTTTGGATTTAATTGGGACCAGTAACACCTGGTGTCTTACCTATTTCTCCACTTTGAAATGGGAATGTCTATCCTATTCCTTTTTACAGCATTGTATTGTGCAAGTAAATAACATTTCATAGGCTTACACTTACAAGATATTTACCCCAAGGTAAATCGTGCCTCAAGTCTCGCCCACATATGATTTGGATGAGACTCTAGACTTTGCACTTTAGAGTCGGCACTGGACTATATTAAGACTTTTGAGAGTATTGAGATGGAATACATGTATTTTGAATGTTAAGAAGGCTATACATTTTGTGGGGCCAGTGTCAGAATGCTATGGTTTAAATATTCCTTCCAAAACACGTTGAAATGAATGCTGTTGCAACAGTATTAAAAGATGGGACCTTTAAGATGTCATATACTGTTTCATGTTTTTTTTAAGATATGGGAACTCCACCATCATGAATGGATTAATATTGATATCATGGGATTGGACTTGTTTTAAAAGCCATCTCTTTCACACACAAATATAATGTTACCATTCTGCTCTTCTTCTTCACCATGGGATGATGGACTCCCATCTCTTGAACTTCCCAGCCTCCAGAACACTGAGCTGAATAATTCCTTTAAAAATTACCCAGTCTGTGGTATCTGTTATAGCAACAGAAAATGCCCTAACACATTTAGATATTTTGGATTATCTTTTTCAGTTAAGTTTATTTATGTGGTGATTAAATTTCTGCTATACTTAATCATTTGCAAAAACAATAACAATTTTCCTGGTAAAATCCACAAACTCCAAACCTTATCTCCATAGTGATCATTTCAATTGGTTAACGTTTTGTTGAATTTTGTGAATGAAAACACTAATGTGGGAATGTTTACTGCATGTGACCTCCTAAAACTATTTTGCAAATTGCTAATGCCTGTCATTGACAATAATTGATTTGTGGCTTCAAATCAATAATTTAAATGCTGTTTCTTTCATGCAAGTATAAAAGAAATCATTTTGTTGTTATTGATTTCAGAAAAGCAGATCACAACTAGGGTATGGAAGAAATATTAAGTTTAAATATTTTGCACGTACTCCTTTTCCAAAACTGTGCCTGTTAAGAAATTTAAATATAATTGATCTTTTTTCTACTTTTTCATTTTAAAAAAGAAGTCAACATTTGCCAATTTCAAAAAGGGACCATGGTTAAAAAAGGAAAACAAAAGTAAATACATGAATGTATAATAATAAGTTTTATGTTTAACTCGATAATTGAATAAAGTTTCCTTATTTGTATTTTTAATTTTTTATTAGACCACTTTAAAATTTATAAACTTTTAGAAACTGATTTATTTCTTTAGCTGTAAAATGATTGGTTTTAGTGATTCCTCTGTACCAAATGCTTTCTAGTATACTATGACATGAGACATAAAGATCTGTGTAGTTTAATGACATTCCCACAAGTCTGTCTATAGCCATTTCCATAAACCTCCTTGTCTCTGACTCATTTTTTTGCTTCCAGGCACTAACCATTAACAAAACCATCTAATAATCTTCCAGATTTTATGCATTCTTTACCTCAGTCCTTTGCTATTCATATAGAGGAGATAATCAATTGTACTACCTAAAATTCTGCCTGAGAGAATGTTTTCTCATCACTATCCTTTAGCCCACACTGGGTGGGGCTATAATATAATACAATGCCTTGCACAAACATACTGAATACTGAACTGACCCATTTGTGAATCAGGCCCTGTTTTTTTTTTTTTTTTTTTCATTTTCTCTTTCATCAGCTAATCAAATTAGGTGTAAGTCCTGTGAAATGAAGCAGTAAATAAAACCCCAACCTTACCAGATGAGATGGACACCCTGTGGTTAACAGAGATGACCAAATTTAGATAACAGAGCCAAGCAGTTATAGCAAAGCAGGCTTTTGAAACATTCTACTTTATGCTTGGGAAGCCATCCATCAAGGCTCCACTATCTCCACCAATCAGAACTAAACAAGCTTGAATTATTTGTTTGCATAAATGGACATAATTGAGAACCAGGGCTGGAACTTTGCCTACTTGAACCAAACTCTTCCATTGCTCTTTGGAGAGCACAATTTCATTTTCACTTGAGAGGCTATGTCTCCCCAATCTGCACATTATTTTGTTTACATACAAAAAATAAAGCTCTCCCCCTTTCCTTTGCAGATCTCATGGTATTTTTTACACATTTGGTGACATGGATGGAATCTGAAGTGTCCCCCAAGCACCTTCCCAGTGCTGTCTAGACAAACGCGTCAGGCCTGCAAGAGCCCCTTGAGCTCAGTGATCTTCTCAGCTGTGCTGAGGAGGAATCAAGTAAGCCCTCTTGGAGCCAAGGTCTCCCATTTTTGGGTTGAAATCTTGGAGACTTTAATTTCTTCAGGGAGCCTATCCATGTCCATGTGGCTCCGTGTGCCCCATGGATGGGGGTAGGCTCACACCTTGTGGGGTATGCCCACATTTTGCAGGATACACTTGTGCTTCATGGGTTATGCTCACATTTGAAATTTCTTGGGGATGCTCACACTGACTGCATTTGAAGGGATGCCTTCATTAGGTGAGTGCTATGGGTAACCCTTGTTCTAAAGAGAGGGGTTTCTGACCAACTGCCTTCCAGTACTCCAGCAGCCTTCATATTTAAAATTATGGGGAAAATCCCTGTGCCTATTTAAGACTTTGGATAAAATTAACCCAAGAAAGTTCAAAGGCATGCCAAGATATTTTCTGAGACTCCAGCTGGTAACATGTTCAGACGTTATCAGGGTATTTCAAACAGTGTGTTGTCCTTAAAACTAAATTAAAATACCATGTCTATAAAATCATACATTCCATATATATATATATATGTTTGATATCTTTAGGCTAAAAAAAAAGAAGAACCATTTGAGACTGAAAGATTGCCTTCCTATAAAATAATGTCCCAAAGCTAGCTGAAACTCTTCTCTTTGAAACTCTTTCCTTCCCTTTTGACAATTCTTTCCCTTTGTCTTCTCTTAGCTAAGCTCCCTTTGTCCAAAACTCCTCCAAAACTCCTTTGCTATTCTGATATACTATTTGTAAAAACACTTTAAAGCCAGAAAAGATGAAATTCCCTTGGAAAGGACTTCCTGCCTATACTAAAATAAATGGTGGTATTTTTGTATTCAAGGACAAAAAAATGAGACCAAGAAAAATCCGTACAAAACCTTTAGAATAAATTATATTTTGGGCCCCCTCACATAATTCAGTCACATTTTTACACTTAACTATTCTTTGTCCAATTTAGTATACTGTTTATTGACTGAAAATGCTATACAGTATGGCGATTCCTCAAGGATCTAGAACTAGATGTACCATATGACCCAGCCATCCCACTACTGGGTATATACCCAAAGGATTATAAATCATGCTGCTATAAAGACACATGCACACGTATGTTTATTGCGGCACTATTCACAATAGCAAAGACTTGGAATCAACCCAAATGTCCATCAGTGACAGACTGGAGTAAGAAAATGTGGCACATGTACACCGTGGAATACTATGCAGCCACAAAAAAGGATGAGTTTGTGTCCTTTGTAGGGACATGGATGCAGCTGGAAACCATCATTTTCAGCAAACTATCGCAAGAACAGACAACCAAACACCAGATGTTCTCACTCATAAGTGGGAACTGAACAATGAGATCACTTGGACTTGGGAAGGGGAACATCACACACCTGGGCCTATCACGGGGAGGGGGGACGGGGGAGGGATTGCATTGGGAGTTATACCTGATGTAAATGATGAGTTGATGGGTGCTGATGAGTTGATGGGTGCAGCACACCAACACGGCACAAGTATACATATGTAACAAACCTGCACATTATGCACATGCACATGCACCTTGTCAGGAAAAAAGTTTGAATCCAACTGTCTTTTTTAAACTGGCGAGTTTATATTATTAAATCATGACTAGCCAAGTGATTTTGTATACTGGTTAAGACATTAACTAAAAGACTTCCTCAGACCCTATTGGAAGAATCCTTTCCAGGTACTGTTAACCAACCCTCACACTGCCAAGTTACAGGGTGTTGACTCTTGGATACATATATTCCACTGAAAGAAAGCATCAACACTTAATGAATTTTGGCCATCAACACCAGTGTCTTACACCAAACTCGAGTTGATCAAAGTCCTGTCTCTGGGCCAAGAAGAAGATGGCACCTGTAGCTGACAGCCGACACATCAGACCAGACCTGTAAAAATACCTCTTTTTTTAGGTGTAAGATTAATGCGCATGCTCAGCTCTCATAGTTACATTATTATTGCCTTGGTTGTCATAGCTTTAGGGATCCTTTATATTCTAGATGCTCTGTGTCATGCTAGAGTAGCCCCCTGTATTCCCATATGTAGACAATTCTAGGCAGTGCAAAGCTATAAATACTCATTCTGATTGCACTTTTTCTCCCCACACTCATGCTCCTCCAGCATTGGCTTCTGTCTTTATTCCATCCTTCAGTTTTTAATGGTTTTATTTATGTTGAGTCTAAGTATTCAGGTCTATTTAAAATTGATTCTTGTTTGTTTAGCCAGATGCCTTAGCCAGTCCGCAACCCAAATTATGATAGCTCAATACCTGCGGGTTTTGTCCAGTTTCTGATGCCTCCACAAACCTCCAGCAAGAAAAGCTCTTAGACATTTAACAGGTACCGTCTCACCTTTTCTACCTTGTCTAGCCCAGGTTGTTAAAAAGTGGGTGTAAATATCAGCCACATAAGTCCCACTAGGGGATTAGATGGACCCAGGGAAAGTAGCCACACCAGTCCTGATAATGACGTGGAACAAAATGCAACATCATAAATTGGTAATTAATGCTGCCTATTGCATGTTTGGACCAGAAGAGAGAAATGAGAAATGAAACTGTCAGTAAGACCACATGCTCTTCAGACAAGATGAACTCCTTGTGGCTAATAGAGATACTTAAATTTAGATAACAGAACCAAGCAGCTATATGATAGGGTGAGAAAAAGTGATTATGTCCTCTTTGTTCCCAGAAAAGGCAGCTCTTGATCAACCTTCTGCTTTAAGCCCTTGAGCCAGAACAGTTCCTATGACTGCAGCAAAGAGCTGAAGTCAGGGACACCCGTTGAATGGCCATTTGGGAAAAATGTCCATCTGACAGAGACTTCTGGTTTTGAACTTGGGAAGTCATCCAATTATGGTTCAGCTGTTGTGATCAATCAGAATTGAACAAGCTTGACTCTTTTGTTTGCTTAAAAGAATCTGATTGGGAACCTGGACCAGAATTTTCCTTTCTTAAAACAAACCTTTCCTTTATTCTTTCGAGAGCACACTTTTACTCATACTGAAGGCTGTGCCTCCCTGATCTGAAGATATATATTTTTAAAACATAAATAAAGCTCTCCCTTTTTCCTCTGCAGATCACACGGTCTTTTGTTAACAGGACATAGATGTAAGCTCTGAGACAGGCAATGTTGCATCAAAGATAAGTATAATGGGATTCGTTGCCACCTTTTGTGAAGCATTTAGTGTGCCCTCTGGATCTGTTCAGGTCCACATATATCATTTTCATAGAACAACAGATTGTTACTGCATTGCCCTGACCTTAAGGTTTGATTGTTCGATTGTTCTGACAACACCAAGCTTCTGATAGACAATTCTAATTACACAGTCACTTATCTCCCATGGTCAGGCATTTAGTATCTACTAGAGTTAGTATCAAGCTAGCAGCTGCTTTTCCAATGATGAGTCATTTTCAGCTACAGAAAGCATGGCATTTCTCCAGAACCCAGAACTCTCCTTTGGGGCTTCCCAGGAACAGAATATTTATATTTAGTTCAGTGGCTATCTCCACCACCACTGGATTTAATAGTTCATATTGCCCTGGGGGCAGGATAGATTAACCAAAGCCTAGGTCTGTGGCAGAGTCCTCTTTTATCGTATTCTCTTTCCAAAGCTGGCAGTTTTTTGAGTCTTCATTAGACAATGCATTAGAGAAGTATTTCCAAATGTAGTATATATTGTCTCCTAAATGTAGGGGAAAAAAAGCCCAATGAGTGGTGTGCCACTATTTTAATGGTGGAGGAATAAGGCACTGTAATTATTCTCTACCTTATTAGAATGTCTCGTCATGTTCTAAATTTTAACCCTAAAACCTACACTGATGTGACATACATGTCAAATTTAGACTTTTTCTCTCGCCTTCTCATATTCATGTGCCAAGGGCATCAGGATTGCTTGGGGCTCCCTGCTTAGCAGGTCTGATTAGCATGATGTCTTTAGTGTAGTCGGCCACCTGAATATGCTGTGAAATATTAAGGCGATCAGGAATTCTCGAGCCTGTTTTATGATAGCATGAATGTTGACACAGCTCTGTGGCAAATTGTGAATAGAAATTGCTGTCATACCCAAGTGAATGTGAACTGGTTTTGATCACCTTTCCTGATCAAGATTTAAGAGAACTGCACATATCAAGTTCCAGAAACTGTGTTGATCTGCTCTAGTAAAACACTAGGTCTAGCATAACGACTGATTTTGAGGCTTTTATTTTGTTCATTTAATGTTAGCCCACTAACACCTACCCCATCCTGACTGTATGTTGGGTAATTTTGGATGATATCTTGGACATATATATGTCAAATTGTGGGAACTCTGAATCCTACTATGTTCAGGCAATGAGTGTTATTTGTATTTATGGTAGCAGGTACTTTTCTTCACTAAGTTTAACCTGTAAACTCATTTGAGGCAGCAACTCTGCTTCAGTTCAGAACTTTTTAAAATTTTTCCTTTCCATCTGAGTTGCTATGTGTCTATTCTGCATATTCATCGTTTAAGTGTCTGTCAGGACATGGAATGACGGACATGAATAATGCCCTTTTCAATTTCTATTCTCTGGGACATCTCAATAGTTTTCCAGCATTTGTGGCGAACTGGCTAGAGTTTTGTGATTCTCCAGACCAGGATATCTGTTGGTTTATCCACCTTTATACTGAGACTATGGTGCTTGCTACATAAACTTTACTTAACCCCATACTAAAAGCTGTGTAGTCAGGGACATATTTGTAGAGCTCCGTGTTTAACTTCCTCCAAGCCAGGTATACACTTCACCACATTTGGCCTACTTGGCCTACTTTTGTCCATTTTCTAGCATGCTCAGTGTAGCAACTTCTATCTCAGTTGATCTTTCATTTTTGGTTGAGTGTTTTTGAGTCTTTTCTGCATATGCAGAGTTCTAGAGTCTATCAGAAAAAATGAGGAGAGAGTTGCTCTGTCACCCAGGCTGGAGTGCAGTGGTGCAATCTCAGCTCAGTGCAAGCTCCGCCTCCCGAGTTCAGGCCGTTCTCTTGCCTCAGCCTCCGGAGTAACTGGGACTGCAGGCGCCCGCCACTACGCCTGGCTAATTTTTTTGTCTTTAGTAGAGACAGGGTTTCACCGTGTTAGCAAGGATGATCTCCTGACCTCGTGATCTGCCGCCCTCGGCCTCCCAAATTGCTGGGATTACAGGCGTGAGATCCCTTCTTTTTTTCTTTTTAAAAATAGTCACTGTATATAGAATTCTAGATTGGCAGTTTTTCTTCTATCAGTACTTGAAAGACATAGGGAGAGTTTTAACTGCTTTGAAATTGCAACAGGAGTCTTACCTGAAACCATGTACAACTCTGGAGCTGGCATCCCTTTAGTATTATTCTATTTGAGGCAAGCAGCCCAGGTTTTCTACCCACTTATTCTCTTCAGTCCAGCATGGCCTTCTGGAAGCCCTGGATCACCTTCCTGAATTCTCATTAACAGTTTCTTTACTGCTCTCCTCATTAATTAATGGCTTTTACCCTTTTGGTTCTAGAAAAAGCTTTTTTTGCCTGTTTATCAGGACTCTCTCTCTTTTCTCTCTTTCCCTCTACACACACACACACACACACACACACGCACATTTAAGTGCCTCTTTTTGATGCTTCACAGTGAAATGTCATTGCTTTCTCAATGTGAGAGTTTGAATCAGAAGAAAACATTTTAAGGCCTTTCTGTGTGATTTGTTACTACAAATAAAATTGAAAAGATTATATAGCATCACTTTCTTAGTAGTCAAATTGTCAACAATCTCAAATACAAAACATAACTAGGAAACTAGAAGTAAGAAAGACAAGTAAATAGTTTTAAGAAAAATGTTCTCCTTGTCAAAACTCTGACCTATTTCAACTATTTAAACTTAGAGTCTTTTTTGTCTGTTTGGTTTTCTGTGTCCACTTTGTAACAGCACATTTTAAGTAGAATTCTCAATTGACTGAGAATGAATGCAGAGACACAACAGGACAAGTGACAAATATTGAAAAAAAACTATAAGGTAAAAGAACTGGCAAAGAAGACACACAAGAAACCTAAGAATTCTGTACACTTTAAACCAGGGTTATAGCTCTCTTTTATGACATGATACAGCCAATGGTGTTTTTACTAGTGGAGATGGAACATCAGGAGGAAGTTAATATCCCCTTAATATTCCCTTTTTGTTGCTCATCTTAATTGATTTTCCCAATCATTTTTTTTTGTTTCACTCCTTCACTTTAAAATTGTAGATGTATTATGTTACATGCCTTGGAGTGAAGAATGTATGCAAATATCTTTCTAATAAATCTGCTTTTACTGTGTTAACCAGTTTGGTTCCAGTTGATTACAACTAAAATAATGTTAATTATATATGATAGCGTAATTAAAATAGGTACCAGAAGCAGAAGTGAACTTAATAATGTGAAGAAATTCAAAGACATAAACTGCATAGGGATATTTAAATAAAAAGTAAACCTATAAAGAAGAAAGGTGACAGCTAGGGAGTACAGCGATTCACCATAGAACTGACAATCAACACTACAAACAGCTATAGTTAATTAAATAAGAAACAATTATCAATATTAAAATTAAAGAATGATTTTAGAGTAGAGCATGAGTTGAGTATAGAGAGTGAATAAATTTGGTTAAGAGAAAAATAGTGAAATAATCCAAATAAACACATCAATTACAGACAATAAATTACTTGAAAGGTTAAAAATATTAGAAGGTTATAGATAGGAATAGAAGTTACATAAAAATCAGGAAAGAAGCATGCCACCTGCATCTGCTTCTAGTGAGGGCTTCAGGATGCTGCTTCTCACAGTAGACAGTAAATGGTAATAGGCATGTGCAAAGAATAGGTGGTGAGAGAGGAAGCAAGAGAGAGAAGGTGGAGGTGCCCAGTTCTTTTAGTAACTGGCTCTTACATGAACTAATATAACAAGAACTCACTAATTACCAAGAAGATGGCACTTAACTATTCTTGAAGGATTGTCCCCAATACAAAAACACCTCCCATTCGGCCCCACCTTCAACACTGGGGATTAAATTTCAACATGAGATTTGTGGGTACAAACTTCCAAGCTGTAGCAACTTGATTTTCAAAAAATAAGACTCCTGAAAGGAAATGAAAGAATATTAAATATATGCTATCAGAAAATTTAAAATTCTGGAAAGAATGGTGTTAACTGATCATCACATCTCATACAACTCTAGCCACTTTCCCATTATGTGAAGCAATGTATGATTAATTCAATAATCTATTCCATTCAGAGAGAAATATTCGAGACAACATTTTACTTTTTTCATATATAATTTACCATTTAATGACTGTTCCATATTATTTGTTGAGATTCCCCTATTCATAAGTAGTAAAAATACTTAACTGGTCATGTTATTGTTTACCAAGCACTTGTATAAATATTAAATCATTTTTATTCTCAGTACAAAAGGAAAGGAGTAAAAGAGTGAAATATATTAGTAGATTTTTTTATTACTTCTTTGATACTTTCTACTGAAATTTTTAGAAATATAAAAGCTTTTTTGCATGACATATGAGTTTACTTAGCGACAAGCTGCATTCCTAATTTATTGTTATATGCTATTTTCTAGCATGCATTATAAGAACAATAAATATTTTTGTCAAATAGGATTTTCACAGTTCATAGTAATTATTCTTTAGAGACATTAAAAGATGGATAAAATGCAATTTCTTTCATAAGGCAGTTTTAAGAAATTTGGAAGTTTTGTTTAGGGTATAAATTATTCTGCTTTCTATTATCCCAGAATAATAAGATAACAGAAAAGGAAGATCTAATTCCAATTATACCAATCAACCAATACTGCTTTTTTAAAGTACATATATATATGTGTATATATATATAGTATAAGTCAATTTGTATTGACTTATGCTCAAATATACTGATAATTGTTGTGTACCATGTATTTCAGTTACAGAATTTCTTGATTTACGTCCAGTTTTGAAGTTAAGTTCTGAGACTACCACAGGAAAAATGACTTCACATTAAGCTGAAGAGATAGTTAAGAGTTTCCAGTTAACAATGGGATGTTGATAGAAAGAAAATTGGTATGGATTGTGTAAAGCAAAACCCAGGATAAACCAGCCTTTCTTTCTCTCTGTTTACTTTGCCTGAGTTTTCCTCTGGTAATCACACAGAAGAGGACAAAAACGACTTAATTTTGGTTTGTTTAAGCAGTTATGTATAATTGCTATGCTTCATGCAAATCAAGGTGTCATTTATAATCTCAGGCAAAGTTTAGAAACCATTTGTTGCTACTGCATAGAAACTTTCCTGTGAATCCATTCAAATTACTTTCTGATCCATTCTCTGCCTAACTCCTATTTTTTTAAAAAAAATAGAAGATTCACAGAGTAGTGATGATGAAAATATTGAAACTCTGCTGTTTCTTGAAATCATACTGCTTTGCTTTATTTTGCTATCATCTTTTTTTTTTTTAGTTGTTAAGATGTAGAAGTGAAGTTGATTGCCTCAATGTAGTCGGTAAAACTTTGAAAGATGGACAAAAAAGATGTATTATGCAATATAATTGTTTAATTTTCTCTGATCACCTCAAGTGTCCTCCTTACACAACACTGATTGTGTCTAGAATATCTAGTCATTGACTTGATTGCTTACAGCAAAGCAAGTGAAGTATTAGGTTATTTGTGAGTAAGAAATGAGCATTGATATGTTTTGTTTTCCCAATTGGTCTAAATGAAATGCTTGGTAAGGCAATAAAAATTAGAAAATGTTGATTTGGGTTAGAAAGAAATAATAAATAACATACCGTCAAAATGACATTATATATTATGAAATCTTGTATAATTCCACTAAATGCATTTAAACTAGACTAATTTTATTTGTGGAGTTAGTGAACCATTTGATGATAAATTAGGGGATCTGATTCTTGAAGTTATGAATTGATTCAACTCCACTTCATGTGTGCTTGAAACTTTGCAACTTACAATGGGCTTACACCTATGCTGTAGTTAACATTGTGGCACCAAGCCATGAATAGGGCAGTTTTTGTTACAGTACTAATTCATAGCAGAGAAAAGTACATAAGTTAAATGTCTTGATCAATGACATTCAACTAGTGGTTGATAGAACAGCTGCAGGATTCCAAGTCCTGTGCTTTTTATTAAAGTAACATTTCCAGCATATCCCTCTTTCTCCATCTCTTAGTACTTCTGGGTATACATGAAATAGAATCCAAAACAAGGCACTGAGAGGATTTAAAACTAAGAAGCTAATTTGTAGAATATGCAACTGCAGTATCCACAAAGGACACTCAAATACTAATCACATTGATTAGTATTTAAGTATCAAAGACTCCAGTTTATCCTATTTTATAAAGGAAAATAATGACATGTATAATAAAAATATAGTTTATATTTCAGAATGTAATTCATATATAACTTTGGAATATGCATTTCTGATGCACATTTGAATAAGCTAACTTTAATTATCTCATACTCCAGATTGTAATGAGCACGTTTGGCACTTTCACGTGGATTATCCAGAATCATCTCCTCTGCACAGACGGATTACAAAGAGTAAGTCAATTTTGCCATGGACTTTGTGGAATATAGCCATTAAATTGGATTACTTCATTCCATGCAAAGTTGTATCCATTCTTAACCCTTACATTATGAGAAAATAAAGTTCATTTGTTTCAAAATTAAAAAAAAAAATTCGATTTCAATTTGGCTATAATAAATATGCATCTCTTGAAGTTAATTAGATAAATTGGCATCCGGATCAGTTATGACTGTTTCTGGTAAGTCAAATGGTTATTACAGTGAGGAAATTATGGTGGTGCAGCCAGAAAAGCTAGAGTTGGTTTATATGCAGGATGAGTAAAACCTGTGGCTCAATAATATGAGAGTTTCCATTTTTAAAATAAATTTGTTTTTGAGATGAGGTCTCACTATGTCGCTCGGGCTGAAGTGCAGATCTTGGCTCACTACAGTCTTGCCCTCCCAAGCTAAAGTGATCCTCCCACCCCTGTCTCCTGAGTAACACAGGCACATGCCACCACACCCAGATAATTTTTGTATTTTTTATAAAAATGGAGTTTCACCTTGTTGCCCAGGCTGATCTCAAACCCCTCAATTTAAATGATCCACCCACCTAGGCCTCTCAAGGTACTGGGAACACAGTCATGAGCCACCGTGCCAGGCCTCAAAGTTTTCATTTCTTTCTGGCTTGGAAACCACGTTATTTTGTTCTAAGGTTGTTTGCCCTCACAGTACTAGATGGCTACCATCTGCAATCTGAGGAAATAAGTCCTCATTTACACCTAGCCAAGAAAAGAAGACCAGGTTCATAGTTCATTAAAAGAATTTCCATTGTTCAGTGATCAGAAAAAATGTCTACAACTAAGTCCATGAGGGTCTGTCATTTCAGAGAGTCACTTAAAATTTATATGCCACCTGTTAAAGATGATTGTGATGAAACATACAATGAATTCTAATGTTCCCCAGGCAAATACTGCCTGTAAGTATATATATTACTATACCTTGTGTCAAGAATAGTAAAATGCTTTGATATTGATGACTTTAGATCTCGTTTGACTATATGTAATAATAGAGATTGCATTAATCTCATTCATGTATATCAATTAGAACTCCACTTTTTGGAAAGCATTAATCTATCCAGATGAAAGACTTCTGCAAAATAGAGAGGACTAAGGGATGCTTGAAAGACTAGTAAAATATTCACTACTGAATTTGAGTGATATATTAGGAAAATAACTCCTCTCACTACAAATTGGATAACCTAAGCAAATCCACTCATTTGTCATACCTAATTTTGTCAATTTTCGTTGTGTTTTATACACAAAGAAATAGCTAATGTCTACATTTTTACTAAGAATCAGAGGTGGAAACTTCCTGTGTAGTATATTACCATCATAAAAACGTGGGTCTAGGACTGGATCCTTAGGATTCAGAGCACAGCTCCAGCTTTTTTATGTGATGTGACCTGGAGCAAGTTGCATACATGATTTCTTTTCCCTCATTTTTCATTCCTAGAACAGCAAATATTAAAACAAGGCTGTGAGGACTTACCTCCTAGGGAAGCACTAAAGTTTATAACAATTAATATACTTCAAACACTTGGAAAAGTACATGGTATCTATTAAAGGTTAAGTAAATATATGCTATTATGCTTCATACATTGAAGTTAAGCAGCTAACATTATAAATTCATTACCATGAGGAAAAAAAAATAAAAATCTTTACAGATATACAGCAGGTGTTAAATCCTACATTAAAAAAAATAGGCTCAGGTAGTTATTATGTTAATCTGTGTATGTATGTGTATGTAATGAAAGTTATCAGGTGATCTAGTAATCTGAGATAGAGTTTTATTTTATTTCATTTCCTTAAAATATTCAGAATTATCAAATCAAAATACCACCATTATGTACAACTAGCAGAAAGATATATGAATTGTTTTGTGAAAATATAACGTACTTACATTCTGCTAGCAATCTCTTTCAGTGCAGTAGTGTTTTTGTAGTGGGCAGTGGCAATGTGGGCTCCTATAGCAATCTGAGATCAAACCTGTGACCACATTTATTAACACCTTGATCTAATCCATTGCACTAATCACATGGAGCAGCATTTGAATTAGCTTAAATATATTTAATGATCTGAATAGCAATTTTCATATTAAAATTTTCAGTAATAAGAAAAGGAATGTTATTTAGCCTTGAAATGGCAGAATACTATCAGTGTAACAGATCTATTTATGTACACCTAAACCAATTTCTCTCAATATTTAAATAACTTTAGGTTTTAATGAGTTTTACTGAACTTGAAAATTGCCCTACATTTTTAGTTCATACATTTTTATACACTACTGAATATTTATGACTTTGTAAGGTAAATATAGAAGCTCTATGTGACCATCATGTGTACCCCTTTTGAAGGGACCTTTGCCATGAAGACAAACCGATATGTCACCACTTAACTAAGGATAAATGCACAATCTTTTCATTTTACATTCAGTATAAGTTTTGTTATTGATTAAAGATATTGAACAGAGAAAATATTCCTTATTGATGTAATATTCATAGTTCTTACTGTGAGGTCTTCCCTGGCATTTCTATTTCAAGGACTCCAAAGCTATCCTTCTCTGTCTCTGACAGTTTACAAAACCTGTAACTATATTATTTGATTTCATTTTTTTGTTGTTGGTGCTAATGTATTGAAATTTTTTCTTACTGTATTTTCAGTTTGGCACAAAATAATTGCTCACTAAATTCAGTACACCTCCACAATTCCTTATCTATAGCCCTGAGGGCTACATGTATTAATAAGCTTAATAAGATATATATATATATATCTTTAATTTTAGAGATACAAAAGAAAACATTTACCAAATATCACATCCCAGCAGAGTCTGGAGGAATTCTCTCTAATCAAACAGAATAGTATTCCTTCAGCAAAACATATGAGTACTCACAAGAGTGAGATCAATAAGAAACCTAGCTATCCTCATGTCAGTTCAGGTAAGATCAGGTTTTGCTACCAAAATGTATCTCGGAAAACTTCATATTGTCACAATTCGTAGTTTTATCAGTAATGGCTAATAGCTTTAAAAAAGGAAGAATTAAATACAAAATGTTTAGAATTTTACAAAAGTGTCATATGAAGCCTTATTAAGTAGAGATGATGAAAATGTTGAATAAAAGAAGTTCGATAGGTTGTGAGCAAGAGGTCATTCATTGAGTCTTTTTCAATTTGAGAGCATAGTAAAAGGCCAGCACATAGATAAAATCCAGTAAGTAGTTACAGAATAAACAATGAAAATAACTCATATCCTGCGCCCATACTTTGCAATACATTCTTCTCTACATGTATCAACTCATTTAATCCTCATAACCACGTGAAGTAGGTGCTGTTTTTATCCATTTTTCAAATGAGAAAATGAGCAGGTTATTTCCCCCAAAATCGTAGCAATACGAGGGGAAATGCTGGGATTCAGTGTACAAAATGTAGTTCCAGAGTCTATGCCCTTAACTATGGAATGATACTTCACGTATTCCCATTATGTTGGGCACATAGTAGTACTTATTAAATATTAGCAGAACTAAATTAAGAAAGTCTAAACTAAACTTTAGTTAGCTTAAACTTAATAGCTAACTAAATCTGAAACATTACGTTACTATTAGCTTATGGGGCCCAAAGGATTACAGAATATTTTCTAAAGTGGAAAACACAGCTAAATACCTCTAAAACTACTTCTAAGGGCCTTATAATCTTGTGATATAAAGATCAATAGATGAATACACTTTGTATGTAACAATATGACATCCAGCATAGTATAATAAATGGATTGGTCTCAGAACACATATGTTCACACAAATGCTTTAAATGGTCATCAGATTGCCATGAAATCCATAATGCTAAAAAATAAAATATTTACTCAAAATAAAATATTCCAATAAACTGCATAGTTTTAACAGTAGCCATTTAACAAAATATTAGAAAAATATGCAAGGTGAGGTGGAGTTGTACAAGTTTCTATAAAGCACTTCAGGCTCTTTTGATAATGTCATTTATCACATCAAAATTTCCTTTAAAACTTTCCTATCATAGTTATCAGTTATGGATTCACTGTTCATTTTTGTTCTCCACATATTCAGCAGAGAAATTCAAGAAGAAAAATAGTTTAAAGAGATTTTTTTATTATAAATTATTTTTATTTTATTATTATTTTTTATTATACTTTAAGTTCTACGGTACATGTGCATAACGTGCAGGTTTGTTACATATGTATATATGTGCCATGTTGGTGTGCTGCACCCATCAACTCGTCAGCACCCATCAATTCATCATTTATATCAGGTATAACTCCCCAATGCAATCCCTCCCCCCTCCCCCCTCCCCATGATAGGCCCCAGTGTGTGATGTTCCCCTTCCCGAGTCCAAGTGAGCTCATTGTTCAGTTCCCACCTATGAGTGAGAACATGCGGTGTTTGGTTTTCTCTTCTTGTGATAGTTTGCTAAGAATGATGGTTTCCAGCTACATCCATGTCCCTACAAAGGACGCAAACTCATCCTCTTTTATGGCTGCATAGTATTCCATGGTGTATATGTGCCACATTTTCTTAATCCAGTCTGTCACTGATGGACATTTGGGTTGATTCCAAGTCTTTGCTATTGTGAATAGTGCCGCAATAAACATACGTGTGCATGTGTCTTTGTAGTAGCATAATTGATAATCCTTTGGGTATATACCCAGTAGTGGGATGGCTGGGTCATATGGTACATTTAGTTCTAGATCTTTGAGGAATTGCCATACTGTTTTCCATAATGGTTGAACTAGTTTACAATCCCACCAACAGTGTAAAAGTGTTCCTATTTCTCCACATCCTCTCCAACACCTGTTGTTTCCTGATTTTTTAATGATTGCCATTCTAACTGGTGTGAGATGGTATCTCATTGTGGTTTTGATTTGCATTTCTCTGATGGCGAGTGATGATGAGCATTTTTTCATGTGTCTGTTGGCTGTATGAATGTCTTCTTTTGAGAAATGTCTGTTCATATCCTTTCCCCACTTTTGGATGGGGTTGTTTGTTTTTTTCTTGTATATTTGTTTGAGTTATTTGTAGAGTCTGGAAATTAGCCCTTTGTCAGATGAGTAGATTGCAAAAATTTTCTCCCATTCTCTAGGTTGCCTGTTCACTCTGATGGTAGTTTCTTTTGCTGTGCAGAAGCTCTTTAGTTTAATTAGATCCCATTTGTCAATTTTGGCTTTTGCTGCCGTTGCTTTTGGTGTTTTAGACATGCAGTCCTTGCCCATGCCTATGTCCTGAATGGTACTACCTAGATTTTCTTCTAGGGTTTTGATGGTATTAGGTCTAACATTTAAGTCTCTAATCCATCTTGAATTAATCTTCGTATGAGGAGTAAGGAAAGGATCCAGTTTCAGCTTTCTACTTATGGCTAGCCAATTTTCCCAGCACCATTTATTAAATAGGGAATCCTTTCCCCATTTCTTGTTTTTGTTAAAAACAACACAAGATTGAGTAAAATCCAAAACAAATGCAAGACAAAAGTTACTATGCACATTTATGTAACCACTTAGGAAATGCTTTCTGCTCAATCATGAAATGAAAGATACCTTTCTGGCCTTGTGCGGTGGATGAAAAAAAATGACATGTTCGTAAGTAGCTAACATCTATCAAAGGTCTGCCTCTACAAACAAACCTATAATTCATGGTAAAAAAAAAAAAAAAAAATTGTGTTAGAGGTACGACTTTGTAAGTGCAGAGAAGAGAATGGAATAAATTAAGCAAATCAGTGACATTTGAGGCAAGTGCTGAAGAAGGAAAGTAGAAGCCAGTGACCAGGGTGAATGAATGATATTCTATAAGGAATTAGAAGCATAAAACTAGGAACTTCTGAGTTGTTTAGGGAAACACCTGAACACCAGTAGATCCATGAATTTGACTCAATTTCTAACTTCAACACTTATTTCAAAAATTAGTTGAATGTATGTTTTATAAAATAGAAAAATTTATTAGTGACTTACATTTGAATAAAAATCTGAGCAGATACAAAATTATAGATTTGTTGCTTTTAAAAAATGTTTCAAACATTTTGCACCAACGTCTGGCATACCTAAGAAAACAGCAGATCTTGAAAAATCCAGTATCAATTGGATTCATATAGCTGGAATACCATCGAGACAACATTGGAGACCTGTTAAGTGAGGAATTATGAAGGACAGGTGGAGAATGATCCCTGGTGAGCATTTCCTCAGCCATCTCCCTAAACGAGACTTTGACAAATACTACAAGGTGTTGTAGAGCAGCTGAAGATGTAACCCTGACTTGAAAAGTTGAGTGATGATAGTAAAACAAGAAGCACATTATCTACAGTTTTCTGTGAATTTCAGGATGTGTTCATTTCCCAGCCACACTACCTTTTTTTCTCCCTACCTTACCCCCATTTGTTGTCCCCCTCCACAATTAGAAATTTGAATTAAACAACAACAACAAAAAAAAAAAAAAACACTGTAAATAGTAGTGTTTTTCAAAAAGTCTTTTTTCTGTAATTCTATAAAATTTTTCTAAGGCAATGAACACAGAGCTAGTTTCTTCCTAAAATTGGAGTAAGAAAAAGGAAAATACAGAGAAAGAAATGTATTATGGAATTTAATACCTGAAAATATCATTTCTCCTTATAAATGACCCATATTACAAAGTTTAACCCTTTGCTTGGTTTATAGGCAGCAAATATCAGGTCTTATTAGTTAAAGACTGTATATTTGAGAAGGTAATTTTAACCCATAAGATAGTGAAATGAGTTAGCAAAGGACAATGTTATTAAGTTAAATGAATGATAAAATGTTCACTGGTATAAGAAAAGTGTGGTATTATAAATTATAAGTGGTTCAGTGAGATTCAAAAACATGGTTAATAATTTTAGTGAATGAATATTAAATGCAGTATATTTAGGGAGAATCATAAAAATCTAACTTTTAAATTCATAATAGTATGGTTTAATTTGATGCCAGAGGCAGCTGAGATACATGGTAGGATTTTTTTTTTTTTTTTTTTTTTTTTTTTTTTTTAATCACTAAAGGAATCTTACCTTAATATTCTTAGGACAGACTTGGCAGGCAAACACTTGAAAGGAAAAACTAATCTAAATCCCAAAAGCATACAATAACAGAACCTACACATCAGTAGGATTATTCTTGCAATAATAGATAGGTATCAACAGTGACATGTGACATGTGAGATAGCATTCTTTGTATATCATTCTACTCTCATTGTTCTGGTTCACTTGACATCTATGAATTGATTGAAGACAGGAAAGATAGCAGACTGCCTCAAAACATTGACCTGTAATGCCTGGCTATGTGGGAAGCCAACTTTCCTCCCAGTGTCAAGAGGATAATGAGAGCAGGAGGAGGCAGCAGCCACTCATTTGGTTGCAAGAGGGACAACATAATCCTGTTATTTTTATAATGGCAATTGTCACTTTAAAGGTAACTTTCAGGCTATGACTCAGAAAGTTAGTCACTTAATCTCAAAGTTAGCAATCACTTAGAGAGAAAACCTCAAGGCAGTATTTCCTCGAGAAATAACTTTGCAGGATAATAGGGATACATCATGATTGTATAACCTAACCTCAAGATGTTAACACTGTCTAAACCATGAATTTTAATGCATTCCTTATTTTATGATAGTGTACTTTCTCAAACATCTGTAATATACAAATATGACATAATGACAATGAGGCAATAGAACTTATTTCTCTTAATTTCATTTCTCTGGGCAACAGTTACATTCAGGCATTTTCTCCCTGATGATATTGTCTGGTACGCTAATATGTACTCTTTTAAACTTTTTGTATCATTGCTACTTGCACACATGTGTTTTAGGTCACTCATTTCTTTTCAATGTAAAAACAGTCACTTATGTGGGACTAATAATTAGGATGGGAAGTAACCTAATTCTTGCCTCAATTTCCTCATCTGTCAAATGGGCCTAATAATGTTAATAGTACTAAGTTCATAAATTATAAAGAGATTAAGTTAGTTAATAGGAATAAAACCTCAAAACAATGTCCTGGATATAGTAATTATTCCATAAGTAAATACAATTAATTTCAATATTTCAACTTGTCCAAAACATTTGAGTTTTTATATTTCTCGGAAAAGATTGCACAATCCCAATGTGATTCGTTGAGATTCTTTGTATGTGTCACAATCATTCATTTGCATTTGTTAATTCATTCAGTATACCATACATCCGTTATAATTCTCATTCCAATTTCTTTCTTCTCTCTTTCTCTACTTCAGAGAATCAAACTTTGAAGATATGCCCACGAGACTGTATAATTATGCATTTGGGAAAAAAAATGGTTATTTCTGTGATCTACAAAGTTTTAAGTAATTGAAATTATGACTTGATAACATTATATCAAGGTATATGAAGTATCTAGGAGTTTACTCAATTTCCGGGCCACTTACTTTATTGACATATATACATACAAATATAACAAAGGAATGTTTAATGTCACTTCTTATCTGCAATGTTTCCCATGTGTTTTAACATATCAAATAAGCTTACTTAGATTAACATCTCTCTTTTTAAAGACTTCATATGGAATTATATTTTGGAAAGTTTGTCAAACATCTAAGTGAAGATTTTGATTGTACTATTCATTATACAAATCTGAAGTTTAGAGGAATAGTTTAGGCTAGTGATAAACTTTTGAAGTTTATGAGCATATAGATAATACTTAAAGACATGAAACTTGATGGATAATGAAGAAATAATGACAAGGAAGAAAGTTCCATAACTAATCCCTGAGGCATTTCAATGTTTATTATTGTGGGCTCTGAAGAGGAACAAAGATGCCTTAGAAGAATTTTACAGCAAAGTAGGAACAATGCCAAAAGTGTGTACTACCCAAGAAAGAAAATGATGAAAGTTTTTAAAAATTGAAGGAGATTTTTATTTTTATATTCAATAAGAATGGGGTCTGAGAATTGTCCATTGGAGTTAATAATTTGAAGATCACTCTGAGTGGACATAAGAGTGATATAAATACAAACCTTATTAGAATGAGGTCAAAAGACAATGAAAAGCTAGAACATGGACATTGCTGGCAATGACAATTCTTATGAAAAGTTTGAATGAAAACATAGAATGGGATTTGAGGTCAATTTTTTTTAAAATACAAAATGTAATTTTTCAAGTTTATTTTTGATGGTGTTTATCTAGTAGAGATGGAAACTTTAAAATGCGTGGAATAATATTTTATGACCCTATCATATAAGAAGATGAGTTTCAATTAAATGAACTTTGGGTGGCTCTACTGGGTAAAGGAGTTCATGGATCAATGGTTTTGAGTGGCCTTATTGCTCACAGCACACACAATAGCTCCCTGGGGGACCCCACACATGAGGCACTGGGTGAGGTTGTCACGGTCTGCCAAACCAGAAAGGAACTAGCTCTCAACCCCTACCTTACACTCTGGGCCTCTAGCAAGAATGGCAGCCACAGTGATTGTTGAATTGCCTTCTAGGGTCATTCTCTCCTTGTCTTAAAGAACAGCATCTGGCATCTATTGAGATCATTGGTTAAGTCAGTGTGTTATATACCTACTAATCTCCTTATCAAATGGTTGTTTGGCCACACCCGTAGTGTTCTCTTATAAACAGGATTTTTGGCAATATAGATAGGCTGAGAATTTTCCAGATCTTTCAGTTGTTGTTCCTTCTTGCTTAATAATTCCATCTTCATATACTTTTTCTCTTCTTCCATTTTAATATAAGCATTTTCATATATGAGGAAACAAACCACTTCTTAAACAGTTCCATAAAAATCTCCTTAGCTAAATATCCAATTTCATCTCCTAAAATTTGTACCTTCCATAAAACATTAGAATATGAGCATGACTCAGTCAAGTTCTTTGCCATTGTTTAACAAGGATTACTTTTTCTCCACTTTCCAATAACATGTGCCTCATGTGTGTCTGAAAATATGAGTTTGGCCTTAATTGCCCATATTTTTCCCAACTTTCTTTAGATGATTACTTATGTATTTTCTAAGGAAATGAAAGCTTTTACGACTTTCACTTTTTCTCTCTGAGCTTTCATTAGAGAGAATCACCACACCATGCAATACTATGCAGCCATACAAAAAGATGAGTTCATGTTCTTTGTAGGGATGTGGATGAAACTAGAAACCATCATTCTCAGCAAACTAACACAAGAACAGAAAACCAAACACCACATGCTCTCACTCATAAGTGGGAGTTGAACAATGAGAACACATGAATACAGGGAGGGGAATATCACACATCGGGGTATGTCAGGGGGAGTGGGACTACAGGAGGGATAGCATTAGGAGAAATACCTAATGTAGGTGACGGGTTGATGGGTGCAGCAAACCACCATGGCATGTGTATAGCTATGTAACGAAACTGCATATTCTGCACATGTACCCCAGAAGATAAAGCAAGGAAGGAGAAAGAAAGGAAAGAAAGGAAAGAAAGGAAAGAAAGAAAGAAAGAAAGGAAGGAAGGAAGGAAGGAAGGAAGGAAGGAAGGAAGGAAGGAAGGAAGGAAGGAAAGAAAGGGAGAGAGAGAAGGAAGGAAGGAAGGAGGGAAGGAAGGAAGGAAGGAAGGAAGGAAAGAAAGAGAAAGAAAGAAAGAAAAAGAAAGAAAGAAAGAAAAAGAAAGAAAGAAAGAAAAAGAAAGAAAGAAAAGAAAAGAAAAAAAAAAAAAAAAAAGAAAAGAAAGAAAAAGGGAGACCATTCACCGTAATGTAGGCTTTTCGTAGTATGGAACACAAAACTCTCCCAGCCTCTACCTACTAGCCAGTTCAAATGCTGCTTTCTTATTTTTAAGTATTTGTTACAGAAGCACCTAAGCTTCTCAATATGAATTTTCATCTTAACCTGAGTTGTTGTAACAAAGTACAAGAGATTGAATAGCTTAAACAACAGAAATTCATTTCTCAAAGTTCTGGAGGCTGGAAGTCTGAGATTAGGGTGCCAGCATGGTCAGATTCTGGAGAGAGCCCACTTCTGGGTTGCAGACTGCTGTCTTCTTACGTCCTCATATCACAGAAACAGGACCAGAGAGCTCTCTGGCATCCCTTTGAAAACAACATTAAACCAATTATGACCTCATGACCTAATTACCTCCCAAAGACCCACCTCCTAATATCATCACATTGGGGATTAGAATTTCAACATATGAATTTTGGGGAAAATTTGACATCCAATGTATAACAAAACTAAACATAGATCTTTTCTCCTTCACAGAAGTAAACTCAATATGAATCATAGATCTAAATATGAAATGGAAAACTAAAACACCTTTAGACTATACCATAGATGAAAACCTAGCTGAACTGGGACTTGGTTAAGAGATTTTAGATACATCATACATGAAAAAGACACAGGTAATTTAGATCTATTGAAATTAAAATTTGAAAGAACAAGACACTATTAAGAAAATCAGAAGAAACGCCAAAATCTGTGTAAAATATTTGCAAGATAAATACCTGAAAAGTTTTTTTTCCAAACTATACAAAGAACTCTTAACCTTAAAAATAAGAAAGAACCTTAAAAATAGGAAAGAAACAACCCAATTCATAAATATGCAAATATCTGAACAAGAAATATCAGCAAAGAAGATACACAGATGGCAAATAAAAATATAGACAGATGCTCAATATCATTTGCCATTAGGAAATTGCAAATTCAAATAATAAAGATATATCACAATACTCGTATTACAACGGCTAGTATTTAACAGAAAGTGACAATATCAACTGCTTGCACGATATTGAAGCCACAGGAACTCCTTTTTATTGCTAGTGAAATATAAATCGATACAGGCACTTTGATAGGTAGTTTGAAATGTTTCTTACAAAGTGAAACATAATCTTACCATATATTTCCCCTATCATACTCCTAGGTATTTATCTAACTGATTTGAAAGTTCAGATTTATATAAAAACATATATTTGCATATTTATAGCAATTTTTTTATAACCTCCAACAACTGGAACCCACCAAGATGTCTTTCAACAGGTCGATTAAGGAATAAATTGATACATCCATGCAATAAGCTGTTATTAGCAATAAAAAGAAATGGAATATTGGGCCATGAAAGAACATGGATGAATCTTAAATGCATATTTCTTACCGAAACGATCAGGCTGAAATGGCTACATACTGTATGATTTCAATCAAAGATACTGTGTAAAACGTAGTACTATAGTGACAGAAAGTGTCAGTGGTTTGATATGATACACAGGGAATTTTTGATGTGGTCTGATATGATGCACAGGAAACAAATGAAGCAAAAAATATTTTAGGGCAGTAAAGCTATTTTTTTATGATACTGCAATGGTGGATACCTCGTATTCTGCATTTGGTGAAAGCCATGGAACTTAAGAACACAGAGTGGACCTCAGTAAATGGACATTGGAAAGCATCATTCGGGAGTCTGAGGAATCTCAGGGCAAAATGAAGAGTGACAGGATAACCTAATTGTTATAAGTGTATGAAACAGTCTCAGTAATGGGCATAGAGGGAAATCTGTAGACGTAAATAATTTTGCAAATAAGCAGAGTCTAGAACAGTGTCTAAAGGAAAAATAAACTGTACAGAAGCACTTCAAAGTATTTGGTAAGTTGTTTCCATTGGAATATGGGTTAACCATTCTAATTCCACTATACCATGTACTGAAATTGAACAGTTATGTAAATGGATGCTAAATGGTAGGACCAAGATTTCATATTGCTAGAGTGGGAGGCACAGAGAAACAAAGGAAGGAGTCTAGCATAATCCATGTTGTAATGTATTAGAGCTAGAAACAATGGCATCGGTTTAATGTTACAATGTAAATAAATAATGACTACATATAGAAATATTTAATGATATGTGAATATATACAGGTTAGCATACAGGCATACATTTCCTAACTCTGTCAGCTGAGAGCCTACCAGCACTGAACCTACTTTAGCAAAGGGCATACCTAGCACCCAGATCTTGAACTCTATCATTCTCCAGTAAAGGGAACTAGAGTTCCTGGGAGTAATGGCTGATTCTAGGACAGAGGAATGAAGTATACAGATGAACCTGGGGTATCTTGTATATATAGATAATTAAAACATGCAAAACAAACTAACAAAACATGCAAGGGACACAGGAACAAACCAAGAAAGCTCTGAATGGCAAAGGCAGAACAATTTGTTCAACAACATAAATAATGTTGCATTAGAACCCAGAATATAAATTGAATACCTATTAATTGCCACTGATAAAAATAATAAATAAATAAATAAATAAATAAATAAATGTGGGGGAGAAATAAGCCTCCCATGAATAAGTATTTCAAATAATTTATATAAATAACCCTCAATGAGGTAACAGACATACTTCCCCACTTCTTCACTGTGGATTGTATACAGAGACTTTCTTCCAAAGAGTACAGTACAGAAAGAAAAGGGAGTATGGAATAACTTTACATTGTACAAACATTACATCAGACAAACACTGATCATCACCTAAGACAAGTCACAAGTATGTATGTACCCATGACAGGATGTGATGAGAATGGCAGTTTGTCTGTGTGGTTTTCCTCCCCAAAACACATAATCTCAGTCAGATTATGTGAAAAACATCACACAGTCTCATAAAAGGATATTCCACAAAATGTCTTTACAGGACTCCTTCAGACTGTCAGGGTCACCAAAAACAGCAAGTTTTGGAAACTGCCACTGCCAACAGGAGCCAAAATTTAACATGGTAGAACGGGTGGCATCCTGGAATATAAAAATAATATTAGGTAAAACATTATGAAATCTGAATAAAGTGTAGACTTTAGTTAAAAATGGTGTATCAATATAAATACATGAATATATAGAAGGTAATGTAAGACATCAATAGCAAGAAAAACTTTGATTATAACTCACAATACTATTTTCACATTTTTCTATACATTTAAAACTGCTCCAAATTACAGTGTTTCTTTGAAAAGCACTTCATGCTTACTACCCTCTTCTTTCAACTATATAACTGCTTAAATTTTATTCTCTAATATTGTAGCCATAATTTTGATTGGACTTTCATATTTACAGCTCCTCATGTATTTACAGGTAATATTGAGTTACCTTTTTACTTGTTTATTTCATCCATTACACCTCATTTGTTACTATTATTAGTCTCAGATTATGACATTGTTTCCAGTTTCTGGAGATTATTTAATCTCTGCATATTAAACATAATAAGATTTGTATTGCTACTGTTTCTCATTATCATCTAAAAATACTTAATGTACAACGTGGGAATTATTTCAGTTTGTTACTTTTATTTAAAAAAAAAAACATTTTTTTGGCTAGATGATACTTTTCAAATCACCTACATAGAATAGTTATCTTATAAACTTGTAAATTAAGCATTTTAGCATACAGAATTTTAAGGGAAGGGATCTGGTATTATTGAATGAATCAAAGACACTGCTGGCAGAGATCTAACATCCAGGATGCTATATCATTTAATAGTATTTAGATGGTTAAGCTTCATAAATTAACTTGACTATCATTATTCTCCCAATGAACATGGACAAAGAGATTAAATACTAGGTTTGGTGAGCTTTAAATTTCCAAATGGCTACAGCGTCTATGATTCTATGGGTCCTTTAATGGTGAAGGAAGCCCTTCTCTTGAACAATGTATCAGTGATACTTTCAGCTGTAAATGGCAGAAAAACCAACTGGCTTCATCAATCAGAGGCTTACAAATAGCAAGGCAAATGTTGGTAGGTAGCTCTGTTGGCAAGGGTTTTCATTCTTCATTGGCACAAGATCACTTACTTAATTCCGAGGCAGGAAGTGAAGATTTACCAGAGAGAAGAATGTAAAATATTTCCCTAGAGTAACTTAGTGTACTTACACTTAGCATGTCATTGGTATGGCTGGTATACATTCAGTTCTAATTAGAAGCAATATGGCTAAAATAACTATTACTGCCTGTATATTGGAAGTGGAGAAGGGAGAATTTTTACCGAATTAATTAACCAGCTATATCTTCAAATAGCATAAAAGAAGTAAACTGTAATATGCATAAAAATATGTATGTCCTCTGTCAACATAGGGTTCACATTTAGTATAGATATTTAAAACAAAGATAGCTTATGTCTGAATCTAATTAAGTATATTTATAATGCTGTTTGTTTAGTAACCCATTGGCAGCTACATATATTAATGTTATATGTAAATTTTTCTTATAAGTAAACACAAGGTATATTTTTATACTTAGGTTAAAATTATTTCTTAATGAGTTAAAAGAGTTTATAATATTACCACTATTACTCATTTTTGTGATAACTTTTGCTGGCAAATGCAATGTTTCTATTTGTGCATGAGTCTAACTGTGTATGTGTTTATTCATGTAATCTTAATTCTTGCAACAACCCTCAAAGAAATGCCATTGTCCGTATTTTATACAGAATAGAACTAAGATTTAAAATGACTAATTAAGTGTCATAGGTCTCATAGTTAAAAATAGAATAACTGTTCAATTCTAGACCTATCTAACTCAAAGACCACAAAATAGAATACAGACACAAAGATATCCAAAAATAGAGACTGGGAGAAATTTTGTCCTGTCTTCTAAGGAATCATTTTATATTTTGTGTTAGTTATTCTTGTGAAAATAGTTTTGAGTCATGTGCACAAGGTTTACCAAAAAAACAAAAAACAAAAAAGAAAACAAAAATAAAACACGTTTGACAACAATGGGAGTAAATTCATTGAAGAAAAAAATGAAATTATCTCTTCCTACAAAGTGCATTCTTTCAGAAAAAGCAATAGCTACAATTGCCTTATCTAGTTTAATATAGCATGTATTGGTGAATGGAAAAAGCACTACAGAAAATGATTATTTCTTGTCCTGCCTGAAGGATAAATGTTGTCAACAGTTCTCTTTTTATTTTTCAAAATCTTGTTATCTCTAGGCATTTAAGAATTTTTAAAAGTTAATAAAAGACAGAGTTTTACTAACTTCATTTAAGTTTATAATAAATAATTTAGAATGATTCTCTAGGTTAGTATGTTGAAAACATATTAATCTAGAGACAAACTCTCAATTCATGTAGTTGTGGATACATTATAGTGTGTTTCATTTCAATAAAAATAATAGTGTGTGCCAGACACTATAAGGCAGAAAATCTTGCCAAAAACCAGTGGAGGAGAGAACGTCTGTAATGATTTCCCTTGACAAACCGTTTTTGAGCATCTGAAAATTGTAAAAGAAAAAGAACATACAGAATAGACCCTATCTTGGCAAAACTCCAAGAATTCATGTTGAGTTTAATGGATTGGAAAGTACTGTAAATAAGTCATACTCAATATTGAGCAAAGATTCTCTTCCTGGGAACTAAACAATGCATACAGATAAATATCTGAAAGAACACAAGTTATTATGCCTCTATAAATAGAATTTATTTAAAAAGGGACTATGTCCAAAGTACATGTGCAAAAAAAGAAAATGAGTTACTTTTTGCTTTTTTTAACATCTTTAAGCACATTCCCAATTATTTTCTATTTCCTTAAGAAAAGTAACTTATATGCATATAAGAAAAGCTTCTTATATAGGATCAATACATTTTATTGATACATAATAATTTTACATATTTATGGAGTACATATGGTATTTTGATACATATACACAATTTGTAATGATCAAGTTGGAGTATTTAAGATATCCCTCATGTGAAAAATTTAACATTTACTTGTGTTGGGAACATTTCCAATATTCTCTTCCAGCTATTTTGAAATATACTGTAAATCATTAATAACTGTATTCACTGTACTATGCTATCGAACACTAGAACTTACACCTTTTATCTAACTGCATGTTTGTACCCATTACATCCCAACTCCACCCTTCCAAGTCTCTGATAACCAATTTTATACTCTTTACCTCAATGAGATGAGTTTTTTTTAGCTTCCAGGTTTGAGTGAGAACATGCAATATTTGTCTTTCTGTGCCTGGCTTATTTCACTTAACATAATGACTTCCAGTTCCATTCAAGTAATTGAAAATGCAACATTGTTTTTCCTTTGGACTTAGTAGTATTCCATTGTGTATACTTACCACATTCTCTGTCCATTCATCTATTGATGAATACTTAGGTTGACTCCATATCTTGGTTACTGTGAATAGCACTGCAGTAAATATGGGAGTGCAGATGTTTCCTCAGCATAACGATTTCTTATCTTTTCGATATATATGCAGTAGTGGAATTGCTGGACCATGTGGTAGTTCTATTTACAGTTTTGTGAGAAACCTCCATACTGTTTTCCATAGTAGTTATACAGATTTATATTCCCACTAATAGTGTAGTAATGTAGGATGTCCCCTTTCTCTACATCCTTTTCAGCATTTGCTATTTGTGTGTGTGTGTGTGTGTGTTTTTCTTACAGTAGTCATTCAGATATCTCATGGTGGTTTTGAGTTGCATTTTTCTGATGATTAACAATGTGGAACATTTTTCCATATACCTGCTGGTCATTTATATATCTTCTTTTGAGAAAGGTCTATTTAAATTCTCTGCCCACTTATTAATGGCAGTATTTGTTTTTTGCTGATCAGTTGGCTGAGTTCCCTGTATATTCTGGATGTTAGTTCCTTGTTAGATGATTAGTCTGCAAATATTTTCTCCCGTTCTACAGGTTGTCTTTTCATTCTGTTGATTTTTTCCTCTCTTATGTAGAGGCTTTTGAGCTTAATATAGTATCATTTGTTCCTTTTTTGGTTTTGTTCCCTGTCCTTGTGAAGTCCTAGTCATAAAATGTTTGTTTAGACTAATATCTTAAAATGTTTCCTTTACATTTTCTTCAAACAATTGTATAGGTTTGCATCCTATGTTTAAATTTTTAATCCATTTTGAATCGATTGTTGTATATGGTAAAACATAAGGGTCTAGTTTCATTCTTTGCAAGTGGATATAAAGCTTGCTAAGCACCATTTGTTAAAGAAAGTGTGTTTCCCAAATGTATATTGCTGGCTGCTTTGTCAAAACTCTGTTGGTTGTAAATACTTGAATTTATTTCTAGTTGCTCTTTTCTGTCCCATTGGTCTATGTATCTGTTTTACTGTGTTGTTCTGGTTACTACAACTTTGTAATATTTTTTAAAGTGAAATAGAATGATGCCTCTAGGACTTTTTCTCTTTGCTCAGGATTGTTTTGGTTATCTGATGTCTTTTGTGGCTCCAAACAAATTTTAGTTTAGTTTTTTTTTTTTTTTTTTTTTTCCCCTATTCCTCTGAAGAATATCATTGGTACTTTGATAGCGATTGATTTGAATGTGTAGGTCACTATGGTTAGTATGGTCATTTTAGAAATATCAATTCTTTTTGGTGCTTGAGCATAAGATGCCTTTCAATTCGTTTGTGGCCCCTTAAATTTCTTTCATTACTGTTTATTTGTTTTTAACGGTCTTTTACCTCTCTGATAAAATTTATTCCTAAATATTTTGTTGAGCAGCTATTATAAAAATAATTACTTTCTCAATTCCTTTTTCAGCTCATTCATTATTGGTCCATAGAACACTACTGATTTGTATATGTTGATTTTTTGGTCCTGTAAGTTTACTTAATTTATTAGTTATATGCATATTTAGGTGGAGGTTTTAGATATTTTTATGTATAAGATCATGTCATCTACAAAGATAAATCATTTGACTTCCTTTTTTAAAAAATTTGGATACCCTTTATTTTTTTTCTTTTGCCTGATTGCTCTGGCTTAGAATTGAGTATTATACAGAATAGGAATGTGGAAAGTGGGCATCCTTGCTTGCCCTTGTTATTAGAGGAAAGGCTTTCAACTTTTCCCATGCGTTATAATGTTATTGGTGGATTTGCCATATATGACCTTAATTATATTGTGGTATGTTCCTTTATGCCTAGTTTGTTCAGAGTAATTATTATGAGGAGCTGCTGAAGTTTATCAAACACTTTTTCTTCATTTATTGAAATGAGAATATGACATTTTCCCTTTTTTTCTGTTGATAAGATATAGCACACTTATTGGTTTGGATATGCTGAACTATCCTGACATCCCTGGGATAAATTCCATTTGATCATTGTGTATTATATTTTTGATGTGTTGTTTGATTTGGTTTGCAAGTATTTTGTTGAGGATTTTACATAAATGTTCACCAGTGATGTTGGCCTGTAGTTTTTATTGTTGTTATGTTCTTGTCTGGCTTGATATCAGAGTAATGTTGGCCTCATACAATTAATTATAGAGTTCGCTCATCTTCAGTTGTTTAGAACAGTTTGAGAATAATTAGTGTTACTTCTTTATTAATTTGGTAGAATTCAGCAGGTAACCCATCCAGTTCTGTGCTTTTCTTTCTTGGGAGACTTTCTATTACTGATTCAATTTGGTTACATATAATTGATTTGTTCACATTTTCTATTTCTTTCTGGCTCAGTCTTGGAAGGTTGAATGTGTATAGGAACTTTTCAGGTTTCTATAGGTTTTCCAGTTTGTTAGCCTATAGTTGTTCATAATAGTCTATAATGACCTTTGTATTTCTGTGGTGTCAACTGTAATGCCGTTATTTTATTTTTCCTCTTTTGATTTTATTTATTTTGGTCATCTCTTCTTGGTTAATCTAGCTAGCAATTTGTTGATTTTATATTTTTAAAGACAACTTTTTGTTTCATTAATATTTTGCATTTTTTAGTCTCCATTTTCATTAGTTCTGCTCGGATTTTCATCATTTATTTTTCCTTCTACTAATTTTGGGATTGGTTTGTTCTTGCTTTTCTAGTCCCTTGAGTTGCATTATTAGATGTTTTATCTGAAATTCTTCTTTACTAATGTAGGAATTTATCAATATAAACTTCCCTTTTAAATTATTGTTTTATTATATAGGTTTTCTGTGATTTGTTTATCTCTTCTCTTTCCAGAATTCCCCAGATTTGAACACTTGATTGCTTTATGATATTTCATATGTCATGTAGATTTTCTTCACTCATTTTTAGACTTCTTTATCTGACTGGGTTATTGCAAAAGACCTGTCTCCAAATTCAGGAATTTTTTTCTTAACTTGAAATAGTCTATTTTGAAATTTTCAATTGTATTACTTATTTCATTCTTTGGATTCTTCAATTCCAGGTTGTCCGTTTACTTCTTTATTTGTGATACATATCTCTATGCTGATTTTTACCCTGATTTCTATTATCAGTGTTTTCTTTATCTCACTGAGTTCCTTTAATATTTTTATTTTGAAAAAATAGATTTTCTTTCCTTTGGAATCTGTTACTGATAATTACTGTATTCTTTTCAAGGTGTTATGTTTTCTTGCTTTTTTATGTTTCTGTGTCATTATGTTGACCTCTGTGCATCTGGTATAAGAGTTACTTCTCATTTTGTTCTTTGGCTTTTGTAGTGAAAGACTTTTCTATAGCTGTATCTATAGTTTTGATTGGGTAGGGTGCTTTGGCTTTGATTCTGAGTGGGCATGGTAGTGTAGTCTCTGTATGATTCCTTTGTAGTCAATATTGGTGGCATCTGTGAGTTCCTCAGAGACTTATGCAGCTGCAGTTGTTAGTGAAGGCTGTGTTGAGGCTTTGTTTGGCATCCAGACACCAGATGACCTGGTCCTTTTGTACCCATGGTGGCGGCAGTGGGCCAATAGTCCTGATTCTAATGCCCACATGGTGTTTCTGGGCACTGGTGATGGCAGGTCCAATCAGGTGGGTCTTTGGACCTTCAGGTGGGATGCTCAGGTGCCAACAGTGATGGCTGCAGCAGTGAGCTAGCCCTTGAGATATGACTGGCATGCATGGGCACAAATGGTGGCAGAGGTAGACTGGGTGATCCAGTATCCAGGTCCCCAGGAAGTGTGCATGGGCACCAGCAGCAGACATGCTGGGCCCATCCGTATACCTGTAGTCAGCTTGCCTGTTCACCAATAGCTACAGGCAAGGCAGGCCCATCCCCAAGGCCCTGGATAGTATGCTCCAGTGAAAAAAAAAATGGGCATAGTGGACTTGTCCTCAAGTACCCAGAAGACATATGTAGGCTCCAGAGGTGGCAAGTAGGGTGGGTTGAACCCCAGGTCCCTCAGTGACACATATGAATGCCAGCAGTTGTAAATGTATGTGGGACAGACCTGGCATCAGGTCCCCAGAAAGCTTACATAGGGTCCAGTGGTGGCAAGTGGGGCAGACCAATTTATAGGTCCCTGGACAGCATGCTTGTGTATCAGCATCAACTGCAAGTGGGCACAATGGCCATGTCTTCAGGCTCCAGGATGGCACACAGGTGAACCAGTCCTCAGGCTCTTTGAAGGCATTTGTAGGTGCATAGCAGCCCTATGGCCAGAGGGTTATTGTGTTACTTTCAGTGGCAGCAGCCCCAAGTGGGCAGCTCTTAGGCTCTGGGGAGTAAAATTTTGGCTTCTTTAGTGCTGGGGGCAGACACTCTGGTGTGATGCACTGCAATGCTCATTTTCTGAGGCATAAGCAGCACATGTGCTAGAGTCCTAGGGATCTTGTCTCACCACTGGGTCCAGCAGGCATCCTGATACTGCAACTCTGTGAGTGGATATGTAGGATATCAACAGTGTTCTAGGGATGTGGAGATTGAGGAACAGTAGGCTCCAGGGAAGAATATAGTCTGTTGGAGACTGGGCTCTCAAAATGGCACTCTGATGAAACTGCTTGGGTCTCAGGGTGTGTGTGTGGGACCCAACGTGAACTCGTCTGAGAACAGTGCCATCACCTGGACTTCCTACAGCTCTCTATACTAGTCTCAAGGTCCATGAGGGCCCTAGGGGGCCCTTCTATGGCTAGAATTTGGGGAATCTGTGGTGAGAATATAAGCCACCAGGAATCTCTCATCTTTTCCTCACAGTGGAACCCTCCTCCTGGCTCTGAGCTGATTCGGACCTGGAACTGCTGTTTTGCTTCCTCTCTTTCCGTGCCTCAGAGGTTCCCTATCACTTCCCCACTGAATCTCAATGTTTTCTCTTGGCTGCTCAATTTGAGGTATTATTATCTACTGACCGTTTTGGTTGTTCTTTGTGGAGAAGGAAAGTACTGGGTACATCCAGTCAGATTTCATGAAACCTAGAAACTTAGGATCATTACTTTTGACTTACAAATAATCAAAACAATTTTTGTTTGCTTATTTGAAATATTATATTACTATAAGAATAGAATGACTACAGCTGTAGGAAGTGGTAATAGTAGAGAAATTTAGAGACAAACTGATTTATATATATATATATATATATATATATACTTTAAGTCTGGGATACATGTGCAGAACGTGCAGGTTTGTTACAGGTATACACATGCCATGTTGGTTTGCTGCACCCATCAACCTGTCATCCACATTAGATATTTCTCCTATGTGATCCCTCCCTTAGCCCTCCACTACACGACAGGTCTCATTGTGTGATGTTCCCCTCCCTGTGTCCACGGTTTCTCATTGTTCAACTCCCATTTCTAAGTGAGAACATGCAGTGTTCGGTTTTCTGTTCCTGTGTTAGTTTGCTGAGAATGATGATTTCCAGCTTCATCCATGTCCTTGCAAAGGATATGAAGTCATCCTTTTTTTAAAATTTTTATTATACTTTAAGTTCTAGTGTACATGTGCACAACGTGCAGGTTTGTTACATATGTATACTTGTGCCATGTTGATGTGCTGCACCCAACAACTTGTCAGCACCCATCAGCTCATCATTTACATCAGGTATAATTCCCAATACAATATCTCCCCCCTCACCCTCCCCATGATAGGCCCCGGTGTGTAATGTTCTCCTTCCCGAGTCCAAGTGATCTCATTGTTCAGTTCCCACCTATGAGTGAGAACATGCAGTGTTTGGTTTTCTGTTCTTGCGATAGTTTGCTGAGAATGATGGTTTCCAGCTGCATCCATGTCCCTAGAAAGGACATGAACTCATCCTTTTTTATGTCTGCATAGTATTCCATGGTGTATATGTGCCATATATTTGTAATCCAGTCTGTCACTGATGGACATTTGGGTTGATTCCAAGTCTTTACTATTGTAAATAGTGCCGCAATAAACATATGTGTGCATGTATCTTTATAGCAGCATGATTTATAATCCTTTGGGTATATACTCAGTAATGGGATGGCTGGGTCAAATGGTATTTCTAGTTCTAGATCCTTGAGGAATTGCCATACTGTTTTCCATAATGGTTGAACTAGTTTACAATGCCACCAACAGTGTAAAAGTGTTCCTATTTCTCCACGTCCTCTCCAGCACCTGTTGTTTCCTGACTTTTGAATGATTGCCATTCTAACTGGTGTGAGATGGTATCTCATTGTGGTTTTGATTTGCATTTCTCTGATGGCCAGTGATGATGAGCATTTTTTCATGTGTCTGTAGACTGTATGCATGTCTTCTTTTGAGAAATGTCTGTTCATATCCTTTGCCCACTTTTTGATGGGGTTGTTTTTTTCTTGCAAATTTGTTTGAGTTCTTTATAGGTTCTGGATATTAGCCCTTTGTCAGATGAGTAGATTGCAAAAATTTTCTCCCATTCTGTAGGTTGCCTGTTCACTCTGATGGTAGTTTCTTTTGCTGTGCAGAAGCTCTTTAGTTTAATTAGATCCCATTTGTCAATTTTGGCTTTAGTTGTTGTTGCTTTTGGTATTTTAGACATGAAGTCCTTGCCCATACCTATGTCCTGAATGATATTACCTAGGTTTTCTACTAGGATTTTTATGGTATTCGGTCTAACATTTAAGTCTCTAATCCATCTTGAATTAATTTTCATATAAGGAGTAAGGAAACGATCCAGTTTCAGCTTTCTACTTATGGCTAGCCAATTTTTCCCAGCAGCATTTATTAAATAGGGAACCCTTTCTCCATTTCTTGTTTTTGTCAGGTTTGTCAAAGATCAGATGGCTGTAGATGTATGGTATTATTTCTGAGGGCTCTGTGCTGTTCCATTGGTCTACATCTCTGTTTTGGTGCCAGTACCATGCTGTTTTGGTTACTGTAGCCTTGCGATATAGTTTGAAGTCAGGTATCGTGATCCCTCCAGCTTTGTTCTTTTGACTTAGGATTGTCTTGGCAATGCAGGCTCTTTTTTGATTCCATATGAACTTTATAACAGTTTTTTCCAATTCTGTGAAGAAAGTCATTGGTAGCTTGATGGGGATGGCATTGAATCTATAAATTACCTTGGGCAGTATGGCCATTTTCACAATATTGATTCTTCCTATCCATCTGCATGGTATGTTCTTCCATTTCTTTGTGTCCTCTTTTATTTCACTGAGCAGTGGTTTGTAGTTCTCTTTGAAGAGATCCTTTGCATCCCTTGTAAGTTGGATTCCTAGGTATTTTATTCTCTTTGAAGCAATTGTGAATGGAAGTTCATTCATGATTTGGCTCTCTGTTTTTCTGTTACTGGTGCATAAGAAGGCTTGTGATTTTTTCACATTGATTTTGTATTCTGAGACTTTGCTGAAGGTGCTTATCAGCTTAAGGAGATTTTGGGCTGAGACAATGGGGTTTTCTAAATTTACAATCATGTCATCTGCAAACAGGGACAATTGAACTTCTTCTTTTCCTAACTGAATACCCTTGATTTCTTTCTCTTGCCTGATTGCCCTAGCCAGAATTTCCAGAACTTCTAGAACTTCCAACACGATGTTGAATAGGAGTGGTGAGAGAGGGCATCCCTGTCTTGTACCAGTTTCCAAATGGAATGCTTCCAGTTTTTGCCCATTTAGTATGATATTGGGTGTGGGTTTATCATAAATATTATTTTGAGATATGGTCCATGAATACCAAATTTATTGAGAGTTTTTAGCATGAAGCACTGTTGAATTTTGTCAAAGGCCTTTTCTGCATCAATTGAGATAATCATGTCCTTTTTGTATTTGGTTTTGTTTATATGCTGGATTACGTTTATTGATTTGCATATGTTGAACCAGCCTTGCATCCCAGGGATGAAGCCTGGGTGGATAAGCTTTTTGATGCGCTGCTGGATTTGGTTTGCCAGTATGTTATTGAGGATTTTTGCATCAATGTTCATCAGAGATATTGGCCTAAAATTCTCTTTTTTTGTTGTGTCTCTGCCAGGCTTTCGTATCAGGATGATGCTGGCCTCATAAAATGAGTTAGGGAGGATTCCTTCTTTTTCTATAGATTGGAATGGTTTCAGAAGGAATGGTACCAGCTTCTCCTTATAACTCTGGTAGAATTCAGCTGTGAATCCGTCTGGTCCTGGACTCTTTTTGGTTGGTAGGCTATTAATTGTTGCCTCAATTTCAGAGCCTACTATTGGTCTATTCAGGGATTCAACTTCTTCCTGGTTTAGTCTTGGGAGAGTGTAAGTGCCCAGGAAATTATCTATTTCTTCTAGATTTTCTAGTTTAATTGCATAGAGGTGTTTATAGTATTCTCTGATGGTAGTTTATATTTCTGCGGGGTCAGTGGTGATATCCCCTTTATCATTTTTTATTGCATCTATTTGATTCTTCTCTCTTTTCTTCTTTATTAGTCTTGCTAGCGGTAGATCAATTTTGTTGATCTTTTCAAAAAACCAGCTCCTGGATTCATTGATTTTTTGGAGGGTTTTTTGTGTCTCTATCTCCTTCAGTTCTGCTCTGATCTTAGTTATTTCTTGCTTTCTGCTAGCTTTTGAATGTGTTTGTTCTTGCTTCTCTAGTTCTTTTAGTTGTGATGTTAGGGTGTGAATTTTCGATCTTTCCTGCTTTCTCTTGTGGGCATTTAGTGCTATAAATTTCCCTCTACCCATTGCTTTAAATGTGTCCCAGAGATTCTGGTATGTTGTATCTTTGTTCTCGTTGGTTTCAAGGAACATCTTTATTTCTGCCTTCATTTCGTAATGGACCCGGTAGTCATTCCTGAGCAGGTTGTTCAGTTTTCATGTAGTAGAGCGATTTTGATTGAGTTTCTTAGTCCTGAGTTCTAGTTTGATTGCACTGTGGTCTGAGAGACAGTTTGTTATAATTTCTGTTCTTGTACATTTGCTGAGGAGTGCTTTACTTCCAATTATGTGATTAATTTTGGAATAAGTGTGATGTGGTGCTGAGAAAAATGTATATTCTGTTGATGTGGGGTATAGAGTTCTGTAGATGTCTATTAAGTCTACTTGGTGCAGAGTTGAGTTCAATTCCTGGATATCCTTGTTAACTTTCTGTCTCGTTGATCTGTCTAATGTTGACAGTGGAGTGTTGAAGTCTCCCATTATTATTGTATGGGAGTCTAAGTTTCTTTGTAAGTCTCTAAGGACTTGCTTTATGTATCTGTGTGCTCCTGTATTGGGTGCATATATATTTAGGATACTTAGTTCTTCCTGCTGAATTGATCCCTTTACCATTATGTAATGGCCTTCTTTGTCTCTTTTGATCTTTGATCATTTAAAGTCTGTTTTATCAGAGACTAGGACTGCAACCTCTGCTTTTTTTTTTTTTCTCCATTTGCTTGGTAGATCTTCTCCATCCCTTTGTTTTGAGCCTGTGTGTCTCTGCATGTGAGATGGGTCTCCTGAATACAGCAAGCTGATGAGTCTTGACTCTTTATCCAATTTGCCAGTCTGTGTCTTTTAATTGGACCATTTAATTCATTTATATTTATGGTTAATATTGTTGTGTGTGAACTTGATCTTGTCATTATGATATTACCTGGTTATTTTGCTCATTAGTTGATGCAGTTTCTTCCTAGCATCAGTGGACTTTACATTTTGGTATTTTTTTGCAATGGCTGGTACCGGTTGTTCCTCTCCATGTTTAGTGCTTCCTTCAGGGTCTCTGGTAGGGCAGGCCTGGTGGAGACTGAATCTCTAAGCATTTGCTTGTCTGTAAAGGATTTCATTTCTCCTTCACTTATGAAATTTAGTTTGGCTGGATATGAAATTCTGGATTGAAAATTCTTTTCTTTAAGAATGTTCAATTTTGGCCCCCACTCTCTTCTGGCTTGGAGAGTTTCTGCTGAGAGGTCTGCTGTTAGTCTGATGGGCTTCCTTTTGTGGGTAACCAGACCTTTCTCTCTGGCTGCCCTTAACATTTGTTCCTTCATTTCAACTTTGGTGAATCTGACAATTATATGTCTTGGAGTTGCTCTTCTCAAGGAGTATCTTTGTGGCATTCTCTGTATTTCCTGAATTTGAATGTTGGCCTGTCTTACTAGGTTGGGAAAGTTCTCCTGGAAGACTGTTTTCCAACTTGGTTCCCTCACTCTCAGGCACCCCAATCAGATGTAGATTTGTTCTTTTTACATAATCCCATACTTCTTGCAAGCTTTGTTCATTTCTTTTTCCTCATTTTTCTTTAGACTTCTCTTCTCGCATCATTTCATTCATTTGATCCTCAATCACTGATACTCTTTCTTCCAGTTAATCGAGTCAGTTACTGAAGCTTGTGCATTTGTCATGTATTTCTCGTGTCATGGTTTTTATCTCTGTGAGTTCATTTATGGCCTTCTCTGCATTGATTATTCTAGTTATCCATTCCTCCATTCTTTTTTCAAGGTTTTTAGTTTTTTTGCACTGGGTACGTAATTCCTCCTTTAGCTCTGTGAAGTTTGATGGACTGAAACCTTCTTCTCTCAACTCGTCAAAGTCATTCTCCATCCAGCTTTGATCCTTTGCTGGTAATGAGCTGCATTCCTTTGGAGGGGGAGATGCACTCTTATTTTCTCAATTTCCAGCTTTTCTGTCTTGCTTTTTCTCCATCTTTGTGGTTTTACCTGCCTTTGGTCTTTGATGATGGTGATGTACTGATGAGGTTTTGGTGTGTGTGTCCTTTCTGTTTGTTAGTTTTCATTCTAACAGTCAGGACCCTCAGCTGTAGGTCTGTTGGAGATTGCTTGAGGTCCACTCCAGACCCTGTTTGCCTGGGTATCAGCAGCGGAGGCTGCAGAAGATAGAATATTGCTGAACAGTGAGTGATCCTGTCTGATTCTTGCTCTCGAAGCTTCATCTTAGGGGTGTACCCCGCCGTGTGAGGTGTGAGGTGTGGGTCTGCACCTAGTGGGGGATGTCTCCCAGTTAGGCTACTCGGGTCAGGGACCCACTTGAGCAGGCAGTCTGTCAGTTCTCAGATCGCAACCTCTGTGTTCGGAGATCCACTGCTCTCTTCCAAGCTGTCAGACAGGGCCATTTGCATCTGCAGAGCTTTCTGCTACTTTTTGTTTAGCTGTGCGCTATCCCCAGAGGTGGAGTCTACAGATAGAGGCAGGCCTCCTTGAGCTGCTGTTGGCTCCACCCAGTTCGAGCTTCCTGGCAGCTTTGTTTACCTACTTAAGCCTCAGCAGTGGTGGGCACCCCTCCCCCAGCCTCGCTGCTGCCTTGCAGTTAGATTGCAGACTGCTGTGCTAGCAATGAGGGAGGCTCCGTGGGCGTGGGACCCTCCTGGCCAGGTGTGGGATATAATCTCCTGGTGTGCCATTTGCTAAGACCCTTGGTAAAGTGCAGTATTAGGGTGGGAGTTACCCGATTTTCCAGGTGTTGTGTGTCTCAGTTTCCCTGGCTAGGAAAAGGGATTCCCTTCCCCCTTGAGCTTCCCCGGTGAGGCGATGCTTCGCCCTGCTTCAGCTCTCACTTGTCGGGCTGCACCAGCTGTCCAGCACCGATTGTCTGGCACTCCCCAGTGAATTGAACCTGGTACCTCAGTTGAAACTGCAGAAATCACCTGTTGTCTGTGTCGCTCGTGCTGGGAGCTGGAGACTGGAGCTGTTCCTATTCAGCCATCTTGCTCCAGGACCCTGATCCTTTTTTTATAGCTTCATAGTATTCCATGGTATATATATACCACGTTTTCTTTATTCAGTCTATAATTGATAGACACTTGGGTTGGTTCCAACTCTTTGCTATTGTGAATAGTGCTGCAGTAACCATATGTGCTCATGTGTCTTTATAGTAGAATGATTTATAATCCTTTGTGAATATACCCAGGAATGAAATTGCTGGGTCAAATGGTATTTATGGTTCTAGATCCTACAGGAATCACCAAACTATCTTCCACAATGGTTGAACTAATCTACACTTCCCCCCGCCGCCAGCAGTATAAAAACATTCATATTTCTATACGTACTTTCCAGGTTCTGTTGTTTCCTGACTTTTTAATTTATAGCACTAAATGCCCACAGGACAAAGCAAGAAAGACATAAAATTGACACCTTAACATCACAATTAAAAGAACTAGAGAAGCAATTACAAACAAATTCAAAAGTTAGCAGAAGACAAGAAATAAATAACATCAGAGCAGAATTGAAGGAGATAGAGACACAAAAATCCTGTCCAAAATCAGTGACTCCAGGAGCTGGTTTTTTGAAAAGATGAACAAAATAGATAGACTGCTAGCCAGACTAATAAAGAAGAAAAGAGAGAGGAATCAAATAGACACAATAAAAATTGATAAAGGGGAGATGACCACTAATCCCAGAGAAATACAAAGTACCATCAGAGAATACTATTAAACACCTCTAAGCAAATAAACTAGAAAATCTAGAAGAAATGGATAAATTCCTGGACACACACACCCTTCCAAGACTAAGCCAGGAAGAAATTGAATAGGCCAATAGCAAGTTCTGAAAATGAGACAGTTAATTAATAGCCTACCACCCAGTAAAGTCCAGGACCAGATGGATTAGCAGCTGAATTTTACCAAAGGTACAAAGAGGAGCTGGTACTATTCCTTTTGAAACTATTCCAAACAATATAAAAAGAGAGAATCATCCCTAACTCATTTAAGAGGCCAGTATCATCCTGATACAAAAACCTCACAGAGACACAACAAGAAAAGAACATTTCAGACCAATATCCCTGATGAACATCAATGTGAAAATCCTCAATAAAATACTGGCAAACAGAATACAACAGCACATCAAAAAGCTTATCAATTGCAATCAAGTCAGCTTCATCACTGGGATACAAGGCTGGTTTAACATATGCAAATCAATGAATGTAATCCATCACATGAACAGAACCAATGACAAAAACCACATAATTATCTCAATAGATGCAGAAAAGACCTTTGATAAAATTCAACACCCCTTCATGCTAAAAACTCTCAAAAACTAGGTATTGATGTCTCAAAATAATAAGATACCTCAAAATTATAGATATCTCAAAATAATAAGAGCTATTTATGGCAACACATAGCCAATATCATACTGAATGGGCAAAAGCTGGCAGCATTTCCTTTGAAAACCTGCACAAAACAAGGATGACCTCTCTCACCACTCCTATTCAATATAGTGTTGGAAATTTTGGTCAGGGAAATCAGGCAAGATAATGAAATAAAGCGTATTCAAATAGGAAGAGAGGAAGTCAAATTGTCTCTGTTTGCAGATGACATGATTGTATGTTTAGAAAATCCCATCTTCTCAGCCCAAAATCTCCTTAAGCTGATAAGCAACTTCAACAAAGTCTCAGGATACAAAATCAATGTGCAAAAGTCACAAGCATTCCTATACACTAATAACAGACAAACAGTGAGCCAAATCATGAGTGAACTCCCATTCACAATTGCTACAAAGAGAATAAAATACCTAGGAATGCAACTTACAAGGGATGTGAAGGACCTCTTCAAGGAGAACTACAAACCACTGCTCAAGGAAATAAGAGAGAGAGGACATAAACAAATGGAAAAACATTCCATGCTCATGGTTTGGAAGAATCAATACCATGAAAATGGCCATACCGCCCAAAGTAATTTATAGATTCAATGCTTTCCCCATCAAACTACCACTGACTTTCTTCACAGAATTAGAAAGAAAACTACTTTAAATTTCATATGGAACCAAAAAAGAGCCCATATAGCCAAGACAATCCTAAGTAAAAAGAGCAAAGCTGGAACATCACACTACCTGACTTCAAAGTATACTACAAGACTACAGTAACCAAAACAGCATGGTACTGGTAACAAAACAGATATACAATGGAACAGAACAGAGGCCTCAGAAATAACACCACACATCTGCAACCAGGTGATCTTTGCAAACCTGATAAAAACAAGTAATAGGGAAACAAGTAATACATGGTGTTGGGAAAACTGGCTCGCCATATATTGGAAAACTGAAACTGGACCCCTTCCTTACACTTTATACAAAAATTAACCCAAGATGGATTGAAAACATAAACATAAGAGCTAAAACCATAAAAACCCTAGAAGAAAACCTAGGCAATACCATTTAGGACATAGGCATGGGCAAAGACTTCATGATGAAAATGCCAAAAACAATTGCAACAGAAGCCAAAATTGACAAATGGGATCTAATTAAACTAAGGAGCTTCTGCACAGCAAAAGAAACTATCCTAAGAGTGAACAGGCAACCTACAGAATAGCAGAAAATTTTTGCAATCTATCCATCTGACAAAGGGTTAATATCCAGAATCTACAGGGAACTTAAACAAATTTACAAGAAAAAAGAAAAAAAAAAATCAAAAAGTGGGCAAATATATGTTGGCTGCATAAATGTTTTCTTTTGAACAAACATATGAAAAAAAACTCGTCATCACTAGTCATTAGAGTAACGCAAATCAAAACTACAATGAGATGCCATCTCATGCCAGTTAGAATGGTGATCGTTAAAAAGTCAGAATTTTAAAAAATAAGTAAGAGCACATACATAAAGGGAGAATCAGAGAAAGAATGTACTGAGAATTTGAGACTTTGCAACAAAGGCTACATGAATTCCCAATATTCCTAATTTGCATATTTATCTGTATTAAAAAATACTGTAGGTACTTGGAATTATAGAAAGACCTCAAAACTTACGTTTGTATGTTAATTAAGACAAATTTCTGGCTAACCATTTAATATAAGTATTGTATGCATTCCTAAAACAATTCCCCAAATCTCTTAAATTTGAGTAAGAAAATATCACTCTACGTGTAATTGCAGAAATTATGCAAGCCATTGATTTTTTTGTGGTGCCCTCAAATGGTATGTTAGTTGTTATGAGAAAAAAGCTCAGATGAGATGTGACAATCCTGGATAAAGGATTATTTGCATGTGTGTATGCATGCATGTGTGTGTGTATGCATGTGTGTGTGTTTTAAGAAGGTTCCTCCTTGCAACCCAGAACTGATCAAGATAAATCTGCATAAGAAATTCAGAGCCTTTGGAAGAGCAGAGAACAAGAATAAAATAATCCACAATATTTTAAACTTAAAATGAAGATTATCTTGGTTGAATCAAGGTGTCATTGATGAAGTCTACTGATACTAAAGAACGAAAGAGGAAATGTACATTTGGGATGGTTAGCTAGATTAAAACAAATGTCTTGAAGCAAGTACTATCAAAAACAAGTTTTATCAGAAGTGGGACAGTATCTGAATATAGTATTGGAAGAGAATATGAATGAAGCTAAAATGCTTTTGAAACCAAACCACCCTAGCATGCCATGTAGTAAGAAATAATGGATGAGCAAGTATCAGCTAACACAGTTCACTATTGGAACATTTAATTTGCAACATGCGATGTAGACTTATGAGATAACAGATTCTAAGAAAGGAAGAGAAAAAACTACCATTTAGACAAATATAAAAAAAGTACCTTACAAAAAAAAAAAAAAAAAAAAAAGATACGCCATAGTCTTCTCAAAATAATGAATCACAAAGAAGAATTGTACAGACATCTATAAAGACTTCAGAAGAATACAGTTTAAGTCAAGAATTATCTTGTCAGGAAAGTTCAATTAAAAAATATTTTTAAATTAGCTGGAAGTCATGCAATATAGAATAATCTCTTATTAGAAATATACATCCAGTCAAGAAGAAGACAAGGTATAAGAATCATCGAGTACTGTGTCCATTTAGGTTTACTAATGGGCCAAGGTATAAGTGAGGAACAGTGGAAGAAATAAGATTGCAGATAAATGTGATTGACTCATCTTTTTCTTAATGTAAAGGTAAAATAATCACATAATAAACTATTAATTCAAAAATGGTATTAAGAAATGTATTGGTCAGGCGTGATGGCTCACTCCTGTAATCCCAGAATCTTGGGAAGCCAAGATGGGTGGATTACTTGAGCCCAGGAGATCAAGATGAGCCTGGGCAATATGGCAAAACCCTGTCTCTATGGAAAAAAAAGAAATTAGCCAGGTATGGTGGTACACACCTGTAGTCTCAGGTACTCTGGAGGCTGAAGTAGGAGGATCACTGAAGCCTGGGAGGTCAAGGCCGCAGTGAGCTGTGATTGCACCACTGCAGTTCATCATAGTTGAGAGAGTGAGACTCTGTCTCAATAAATAAATAAATAAATAAATAAATAAATAAATAAATAAAATTAAAATAAAGGATATTTGTTAGATTGTTGAGCAATCTTTACTCACAATGTTCAAATAAATAAATACAATCATTGAAAGAATGAAAAGACAAAATAAACCTAGACCACGGAAGAAAAAGAATAAAAAGAAAAATATCTTGTAGAAATAAAAAGCATGAGATTATATTTTTATTTTATTTTATTTTATTTTATTTTATTTTTGAGACAGAGTCTTACTCTATCACCAGGCTGGAGTGCAGTGGCATGATCTCGGCTCACTGCAACCTCCACCTCCCACGTTCAAATGATTCTCCTACCTCAGCCTCTTGAGTAGCTGGGGTTACAGGTGTGCACCATCACGCCTGGCTTATTTTTGTATTTTTAGTAAAGACAGGATTTCACCATGTTGGTCAGGCTGGACTTGAACTCCTGACCTCGTGATCCACCCACCTTGGCCTCCCAAAGGGATAGGATGACAGGCATGAGCCACCACACCAGGCCTATAAATATTTTTGAATGATACGTGAAGATACATTGTAGATAACAATGAAGGAAACAGAAAATACTCAACAAGGAAGGTTTAAAATAGTGAATGAGATAATCATAGTACAATTGACACAGCTGGAAGAGTAATGATTACAAATCACAATAAATTAAGGGAAATTAGAAAATGCAAGAACCACCTGAAGCCTTCATTAATGATATATCTTGTTTCGGCAACAAAGAAAGATTTTCTCAGAAACTAGAATTAGGACCCTATGTAGGCTTACTGTATATTGTGACTGGTTAGAGACAATCACATTTACCCTTGTTTTCCCAAGGACATTTTAATAGCTACCCTTTCCTATTTATTTTGAGAAAAAGAAAAGCAGTTTGGATGATAAATTTGATTGTTACACTATCCCTAAAGGGCACTGAAAAATAGTTATCCTCCTAGAAAGAAGTTACAGAGATTGCCAGATGGTTTACAGAAGCTTTCCAATTATTGCAAGTATAAAAATTACTTGCTTTTATTTATTAGAGAATGTAATAAGTAGTATAGAAAAGCAAACATTGAATGTATTTCATTATTCAGTTTTCCAAAAGACATTCATTTTATTAAAGTTTTCTTCTCTCTCCATCATTAAACATTTACTGTTTTTTAGATGAATACTTTTTGTTGTTTTTGTAGTTTTTTGACATAGAATCTTACTCTGTCTCCCAGGCTGGAGTACAGTGGTGTGATCAGAGCTCACTTCAGCCTTGACCTCCTGGGCCGAGGTGATCCTTGCACCTCAGCCTCCCAAGTAGTTGGGATCACAGGCACATCCCACCACACTCTGCTATTTTTTTTTTTTTTTTTTTTTGTATTTTTTAGTAGAGGTGACACGTTGCCCAGACTGGTCTCGAACTCCTTGATTCAAGTAATCTTCCCATCTCAGCTTCCCAAACTGCTGGGATTACACACAATAACTAATGTTGTTTAGTTAAATTCATCAAACTCTGGGACACTATTACATATCACCCAGTCATTCTGGCTTTGACGTTGAATGCAGTAACTTCAGAACTTCTAAGTTAAGGTTAGGTTCTGGGGAGAGTATACATATATTCTGTACAGGATTGGGCATTTTTGAAATTGTACCAATAAGAAAAGTACATCTATGGAATGGAGTTGCTAAAACATGTGACTGTGTTTCACACCAGTATTTCCTTTGATTTGCACAATTTCATTACCAATTCTTGTGATGGAGGGAAAGGTGACTCAACCACTTTCTCCAGTGTCTATCCACCAGGAAAGTTAGTGATCATATTGAATACATGATCTAACACTCTTAAACAAAGTCAATTATTTCAGGCTTGATGTTTCTTTGGCCACTGTATTAGTCAGAGTTCTTCAGAGAAATGGAACAATAAAATACATGGATGAATATCTATATACGAAACCATTTATTATACAAATTGAAGAGATCATGGAGGCCCAGAATTCCCACAGTCTGCCATGATATGATCTAGTCTAACTCCAAAGACAGTGGCACAATTTAGTACAAGTCTGAAGGCCTGAGAACCATAGGAACTCACATTCAAGGACTGGAGAATGGATATCCTATCCACAGGAGTGAAAACAAATTCACCCTTCTTCAGCCTTTTTTTTTATATCTATTCTGGCCCTGAATTGTATGATGCCCACTCACACTGGCAAGGGCACTCGTTAGGGTCCTAATTCTAGTTTCTGAGAAAATTTTTCTTCATTGCCGAAACAAGATATATAATTAATGAAGGCTTCAGGTGGTTCTTGCATTTTCTAATTTCCCTTAATTTATTGTGATTTGTAATCATTACTCTTTCAGCTGTGTCAATTATACTATGACACAATGGTGGTGAATACATAGAATTTACCACCACAGCAACTGTGTTATCAATTTGCATCAAGTTATTTTCCTACAATGAGGAAAGCTGTCCTCAATAGGATGCTGACCACAGAAGAGAGCAGAGCCAGAAATAGCAAAGGGATTTGGAATCTTATTTTTTTTTTTGTTTGAGGCAGGATCTTGCTCTGTCGCCCAGGCTGGAGTGCAGTGATGCTATCTTGGCTCACTGTAACCTGTGCCTCTCAGGTTCAAGTTGTTCTTTGGCCTCAGCCTCCTGAGTAACTAGGATTACAGGAATATACCACCATGCCCTGCTAATTTTTGTATTTTTTTATAGAGACGGGATTTCACCATGTTGGTCAGGCTGGTCTCCAACTCCTGACCTCAAGTGATCTGCCTGCCTTGGCCTACCAAAGCACTGGGATTACAGACCTGCACCCCCATGCCCGACCTGAAGTCTTTTCAAAATAAATGTGAAGATCATCTTGCCCTAAGTCTTTTTATCATTTTGCAAACCAATATATTCCCCCAAATTTGAAAAAAAAACAATTAGATTTTCTGCTACTTCCAAGTGTGAGCATCCCAAAAGAGATACTAGAAATGCCAGAAAATGTTATTTGCGTTTTGTTAGAGTGGAGTTAAAGATTTATAAATATTATGATCTAGGAAGAGAAATCATAGCAAGTCTGCACATGTATCCCTCAAACTCAAAGTTGAAAAAAGAAGTTCTGACCAACTTTATAATAGAGTTGTTATAAGTTACCACTTTTACTTTGATCAATTTTTCTTTTTTTGTTTTTTAATATTTTGAATCTATATTCTTACATACCAAGATTAATGTTTTATATTTTCTTAACGAATATTCCCTTTCTGCTCAATATGAGCCATTTGATCACCTGTTTGTATGTGCATGTGTGTGAGCATGTGCCAAAAGATATTTTTAATTTAATTATAAAACACATATAAACCTACTAGCTTTCAATTTTTTTTTTTTAGCTTTCAATTTTTAATATTCACCAGGGACATCTTACTTGTACACTTATTGTATAACCTAATAAAATTATATTTGCTTCTTAAAAACAGCAGATATATTTTGAAATTGAGATTTAACCTACAAAAAACAAAATGCACTCACTTTAAGTTCAATGCATTACAAAAAATATCATGCTGTATAATTACTTCCACAGTTAAGTATAGGAAATCGCATTACACTAAGTACCCCATTGTTTTTCTTACAATGACAGCAGAAAGTTACTTATATTATTTCTGTGGATAGAGATTATTTTTGTGTTCAAAATTTCATTAACCAGAATTATACAGTGTGTATTTTTCTTATTTATATTCTTCATTCTGTCTAACATTTTTGAGATTGATTTCTATGATCACACACATCAGTAGATCACTGTTTTACTGATCAATAATATTTCATTGTTTGGCTATCCCATATTTTTAAAATTTATTCACCTGTGATGAATATTCAAGTTGCTTCTAGTTTGGAGCAGTTATAAATAAAGCGGCTATGAACATTTATAAAAATGTTTTTCTATAGACATATAATTTTGATTCTCTTATACACATACTAAGGAGTGAAATCAATGAGACATACTGTAAATATATATTTATCTTTAAAAGTAACTGACTGTTTTTCAAATTAGTTATATTTCTATGAGCGAACTGTGAGAATACAGTTGCTGTACATCTTTTTCAACATTTAGAGTTGGATTGCAATTTTAAATTAAGTTATTCTAGTGAGTGTGAAATGGTATCTCACTGATTTTTAAATTTTTCATTTCCTGAATAATGATGATATAATTATAATTAATGTGCTTATTATCCACTTGTACATTGTTTTGATTTCTGAAATCTCTTGCCCATACCATGTTGCTTCTTTACTTAATACTGACTTCTGAGAGTTCTTTACATAATGTGAACAGACATGTTATGCCACAGATATTGCAAATACTTTCCCCTTATTGTTAGATTGTTTTTAAAATTGATTTAATACTATCTTACAAAAAGCAAGAATTTTAACATTGCTGAAGTCAATTTTATCATTTTATGATAAATGATGTTTATGTCCTATTCCAGTAATCTTTGCCCTCTGCACATTCATGAAGATTTTTCTTATGTGTTCTTGGAACAGCGAATAAAGTTATTTTGCGTATTACTATTGTCTAATTTGAGTAAGTTATTATGTATTGTGTAAGTATAGTTTGAGATTCCTTTATATCTATATACATTTATTTCAGCATGCATTTTGATGGACTGCCTTCCCAATTGAATTATCTTGGGATTCTTTCAAAAACTAATTGAATGTATTTGTGTAAGATTACTTTTGGACTCTCTTTTTAATTACTATTTTTTAATTATTAGAAAGGTAATGTGGCCAGTCATTAAATCTTTAGAAACATGAGCAATAAAAATTGGTGAAATATAACAGAAGTGGCATTTTTCCTTTTTATAATATTTTAGATTCAACAAGGTAGTACTTGGAATTCACTAGTTATTGCTATACTGGTAAGTGGTACCAGATTTGATAATACTACTAACAGGGAGTTGGTCTTCTTAATCAAAAACATAATTCAAAGTTTTTAAATCTTTGCATCATTTTTTTTTTTTTAATTGTGGCTCAGAACCTGATGTGAGAGCTCTTTCAGAATTCAACATTGTTACCAGTGGTGGCAGAGCAGGTCTTTATATTTGCCCAGGTCTTTCTTCATAGCACTTGCTTTGCTCTTCTTTTTTGTTTGCCTTCAGCTTTTATTTTAGGTTCGGGGTACTTGTTATATAGGTAAATTGCCTGTCACAGGGTTCTGGTGTACAGATAATTGTGCTACCCAAGTAATCAGCATAATTCCCAATAGACTGTTTTTCAATCATGCTTCTTCCACCCTAGACCCTCAAAAAGGCCCCAGTGTCTATTGTTCCCTTCTTTGTGTTCATGTGTACTCAGTGTTTTGCTCCCACTTATGAAGAAGAACATGTGGTAATTGGTTTTCTGTGTATTAATTTGCTTAGGATAATGGCCTCTGGCTCCAACCATCATTGCTGCAAAGGACACCACCTTATGTTTTATAACATTAGAGTATTCCATGGTGCATATGTACCACATTTTTAAAAATTCAGTCTACAGTTGATGGGCATCAAGAGTTTTCTATGTAAAGTGTCATCACATTGTTAATAGCTAAAATGTGTCTCCCACAAATCATATGTTAATGCTTTAACTGCTAATGAAACTGCATTTGGAAGTCAGGTCTTCAGAGAGGTAATTAAGGTTGAATGAGTTCAAAAGGTGATCTAATCTAATAGATTTGGTGTCCTTTTAAGAAGAAGAAGATACATCAGATCTCTCCTTCCCCATCTCACCCATCTCTTTCTTTCTCTCTGTGCACACACAGATGAAAGGTCATGTGATGACACAGCCAGAAGACAGCCCTCTACAAACCAGGAAAATAAATAATAATCATTCTTTGCTTGACTAAACTTTAGTTGGGTTCCTAAGTCTTCTCATAGGCCTATCTGTGCACTTTCTTGAAAAATTCACTTTTAACAAGAATCCTGCTACATCCATTTACTCAAAATTCCCCTTAATCTGATGCTATTATACTCCTAAATAATTTTCCATTTGCTGACCTCCACCTTGATCCTTGGCAATAAATTATCATTTGCCCATGTTATATTTGGAGTTCAGCTCAATCTCCCTCCCCCACTGCAAAAATCACTTTGCAGTAGTCTCTATCCCTATCACAATGGTCCTGAATAAAGGCTCCCTTACCATGCTTTAGCAAGTATCACTGAATATTTTTTTCTTTAACAAAAGCCTCACCAGAATATAACCCTGAAGGCCCACTGATCTTGGATTTCTAGCCTCCTGAACTGTGAGAAAATAAATTACTGTTTCAGCCAAATTATTGCTCCATCCTCAGTGCTGCCACATTACCAACCTACACATTTACCCCTGCACATTTGATTCAGTCTGTGTTCCTGGCACTTGGATGTTTTCTATTCTGTCTTACGAATTCAGCTATCAAATTGATTCTGTGTCTGTTTTTAGTATATCTGTTATTTATAGTGTTTATATTATGAAGGTTTTTTGTTGGCTATTTTTGTCATATTACTAGACTTAACCTGGTGGTATTATTTATTTATTTTTCAACAGAACCTGTTGTCATCTTCATCTCGTTTTTTTTTTTTTTGCAGAGCTCAAAGGCAATGATGCTTTTTCCACAAAGCTCCATTAATATATATGGGACTTTTAAAACTGATGATTTAGTTGCCATGAAATTACATAGACTTACATTTGCTTAGAGAACAATTATGAAACATTTCCCCAACACAGTTGACGTGTTCATTGTAAATAGCTCTTTCATCAAGAAATGTGCTGAAGAACTAGGTAAGTATTGTTGGGAGACATTTGCTTCATATTTGGAAGAAACATTTCTGTTATTCAAACATTAAAAAATAATTTTAGCATTGCCACTTTCTGATGTAAAGATTCATTACTTAGTCATTTTCTTAATTTAAAAAATTGAGCATTTTCAACAATGCAGAACATTCTGACCTCAGAGAACAGAGCTAGTGAAAGAAAAAAAAGATTACATTAAAAATAATGACAGTCTACTAAGATACAAAAAAGCAAAAAATATTATTAAAATGTTCAATATTAAACACCGAGCTTCAGATTTTGTCAGAGGCATTTGGAAATTAGTTTTTATTTTTCTTGAGGTATATTGCTAATTATGGGATACTAAATGAAATTTATTTTAATTTAAGTTTTAAAATACTATCTTTCAATAATATGTTTTGATCAACACAATTTTATACAAAGTTATTTCATCAGGAAGGTAACTGTTGGCCAGTCTATTTTCTTTCCTGCTACCAACACTTAGTCTTCTTTCTTTTTTGGGGGAAAAAAAAAACTTTCTTTTTAGATATTTATTTATTTAAAAAATAATTTTAGAGGCCGAGTCTTGCTGTATGTTTATGCTAGTGAACACATAACACAGCTCTTCTTTCAAATTCAGAAGATCTCATCACTGCGACACCTTAATTCATAGTTATCTACTTAAAAGTGGTTTCTAAACAAGTACTACACAGTTGTTATAAAATAGTCAAGTGCTAGATAATGCCTTATTTCTTTGTTCACAATAATGTTTTTTAAAGTTTGCAACAGATTTTTTTTTTTTTTTTGAGACGGAGTCTCGATCTGTCGCCCAGGCTGGAGTGCAGTGGCCGGATCTCAGCTCACTTAAAGTTTGCAATAGAATTTTAAGAATGTACATTTAAATTTTTAAAATGAACAGTATTAGCTTAGTTTTACAGTATAGTCACATTAAAATAGGGAGAATGGCAGTACATAAAATAAAAAGAAGCAACTTTGTCTTTTTTTCTTCTAGGAATATGATAGAGCAGTTACTTTTTAAAAAGGCAAGCAAAACCCTATTGTCTCTCAATTACTGATTTTGCAATAATCTGGTTATCAATATACTCTCTTATCTTTATTGACTTTAAACTCAATGTGTGTTGATTATAAAGCATTTTAAAAAGGCAAAACTTTGGCCGGGCGCGGTGGCTCAAGCCTGTAATCCCAGCACTTTGGGAGGCCGAGACGGGCGGATCACGAGGTCAGGAGATCGAGACCATCCTGGCTAACATGGTGAAACCCCGACTCTACTAAAAAATACAAAAAACTAGCGGAGTGAGGTGGCGGGCGCCTGTAGTCCCAGCTACTCGGGAGGCTGAGGCAGGAGAATGGCGTAAACCCAGGAGGCAGAGCTTGCAGTGAGCTGAGATCCGGCCACTGCACTCCAGCCTGGGTGACAGAGCGAGTCTCCGTCTCAAAAAAAAAAAAAGGCAAAACTTTGAAAAGTACATTAAATTTCACCCAATATCAAATAGAGATAACCTCTCTTATGAAAATTTGATGCATTTTTACAAAGTCTTATATGAAAGTGCATGTGTACCAAAAACAATATGTGTAGGAATACATATTCTATATGTATATATTGCACTTATATGTGCCTGTGTATATGCATATACGTGTATGTATGTGTGTTAACACATGTGCACATTTTTCTCCAAGTCTAACTACCACTCATCAAACAAATTTTATTTATACCATTTCATCTGCGTGTTGATGCATTTTGTATATCCACCAATAAGTTTTCATAACTCAAAAGAAAACAGAAATAATTTAATAAACAAATTATATGAGCGACTGGTTAATAATTTTAGAAACTCTTATTCTCTTTTAAAACAAGAAAATGAATTTTTTTATTGAAAACATATATCAATTATTATGGACATTGCAATAAGGGATTTATAAATATTCATTTATAAATGAATTCATTCCTCATAATACCACATTCATATAGATACCCATTTTATACATTATAAAACTGAGGCAGGGAGGAGTTAAATATTTTTTCATAGATCATGAGCTAGTAAATGAAGGAACTTGGATTTGAATCTAGGCAGTCTAATTCTAGAGCCAATGCTTTCAATTGCTACAGTTGGAAGAAAGCTGAAGATTTATTTAACATCAATATTATGGATAATCAAATGCAAAAATCTCACACAACTGTAGGGGCTGAGAATTCTGAAATTTTAGGGCAGGGCAAAAGTTGGAAATTCAGGTAGGAGTTGATGCAGTCTTGAATGTGAAATTTACTCAATCCACAGATCAGTTCAATGGACTGAAAACATAATATGAATTTCTATATTTCAGTCTTGAGGCAGAATTTCTTCCTTTGTTTTCAGAAAACCTAATCTTTAGTTAAAGGCCTTGAACTGATTAGTTCAGGTCTATCCACATTATGGAGGGTGATATGCATTAATTAAAGGCTATTTATTGTGTTAATCACATCTAAAATATACCTGCACAACAACATTTAGATTAGTGTTAAAATAAACAACTGATCACCATAGCCTAGCCAAGTGGCACCATTACAGACCTCACTGTACCTATCTGTACACACAAAAATTTACTCAAAATGAAGTCAAAATATAAAGGCAAAAGCTATAAAACTTTTATATAAAACATAGGGGCAAATCTTCATGATCTCAGATTTGGCAATAGATTCTTAGATTTGGAACCAAAAGCAAGAGGAACAAAAGAAAACAAAGACATACTGGACTTCACAAAATTAAAAAAAAAAAAAAATCTTGACAAAGATATATTGGACTTTACAAAATTTAAAAAAAAAAAAAACTTTTGTACATCAAAGGACATAATCAAGAATGTGAAAAGGCAGAATGCAGTATGGAAGAAAATATTTTCAAATCATTATCTGATAAGCATTCAATGTAATACATAAAAGGCTCTTAAAACTCAGCAACAACAACAACAAAACCCAAACAACCCATCTTAAAAGTGGTCAAAGATCTCGCATAAACATTCTAGTCAAGATGAGGACAATATATTATTGGCCAACAACTATATGAATAGATATTCATGTTATTGGTCTTTAAGAAAATGAAAATCAAAGCTATGAGCTAACACTTTATACTCACTAGTTGGCTTTAAGCAAGAAAGTGTAAAACAATAAGTGTTGATGAGTATATGAAGAAATAGGAACCTTTGTACATTGCAGATGGGAATGTACAATGATGCAGCATTTGTGGAAAACAGTTTGTTTTTTTATCAAAAAGTTAAACATAGAATTACTATATAACCCAATACTTTGAGGTATATACCAAGATAAATAAAAACATATATCAACATAGAAATGTGTACATGTATTTTTATAACGAGTCTCATTCATACAGCCAAAAGGCAACAAACTCTAATGAACATAAGTATGTGAGTGGGTAAACATATTGTGCTATGTGCATACAATGTAATATTATTGTGTCATAAAAAGAAACAAAATACTGATCATGCTACAGCTAGATGAACCTGGAAAATAGTATGTTAGTAAAAAGCGACCAGAGACATGAGGTCATACACAGTATGTTTCATTTTATATAATGTATTCTGAATAGGCAAATCCATAGCGACAGAAGCAAGTAAGAAGCTACCAGGGAATGGGAAAAGGACTGAGTGGGAATTGATTGCATAATGCGCTCTGGGTGTTTTTATGAAGAGATAAAAAGGTTTTAGAACAAGAGACACCTGGTGGTTGAACAACGTTGTGAATATACTGAATACTTAATTAGACACTAAATATCACTGAATTTTACAGTTTAAAATAATTAACAGCATATTCTGTAAATTTTACCTTCATAAAAAGTAAAGCAAAGAGAAAATAAGTGGATTGAATTCCATGACTAACAATGTAGTACGAAAGCAAAGAGGAAGAAGTAGGATTCCAGGGAAAGAGAGAGAAACGATTTAATGGATCCACAGTAGCACCCAGGCAGAAAGAGGTGAATAAGGCAGTCCTCAGAAGAGCAAGCCTCCACAAAGCACCTGCTGGAAGCCACCACAAATGTGGAGAAGATGGTGCTAGTTGAATAAGGTGGGCACACTCTTTCCCATGTCCTGTCTATGATGATTACTGCTTTCCACATTTTTCTGACACCTGTGTTTGCAAGTATTTCAGGAACTGCTCTCCTTACCTGCCTCTAGGTAAGGAAGAGAGTGACCTTAGGGAAATGAAAATAAGACAAGTGGCCCCGTGGAGATCTTTCTGAGTTCAGGACAGCCTGGTTACCACCATCAGAACAGCCCATCTACGGAGCATCAGAGAAATGAATGTCAGATCACCTGGAGGACACTGGTGAAGTATATATCTGTTTCCTGGTTTTACCTTTACCATTGTATGCACAGGTAGAAAGAGGTTATATATCATTACAAAAAGTTCAAGGAAACCTAGAGAGTTTCAATTCTTATTTCACTATGGTAGGGTCCTATCTTTCAGGAAACTGCTTTATACTTTTCGTTCACTTGAAAACAGTCTGAAGATAAAAATATTTTCCCAAATGATTTTAACAGGCTCTAAAGAGCAAATTCAACCTCAAAAATCAACAAAAGGAGCACAAATATACACAAAGTTGACTCTGTCATTTCATGATCAAATTATAGAAGGAAATTTATTTTAGTTATGTAATATTTTTAATGCAATAACAGAAGGTGATAAAATGGATTACCTTTTATCCAGTAAGAGAAGTAGAAGCCTAACACCATTTCAGGATTTCCCATGCTTTCTTTTCTCAAATCTCATTCAGAAGAAAAACATTTTGCACACTTGCGGTGAAAGAAAAAAATAAGTGCTGTTTCAATCATTTAATATAACTTAATCTTTCTTTCTTTCTTTCTTTTTTTTTTTTTTTTTTTTGAGATAGAGTCTTGCTGTCATCAGCCTGGAGTGCAGTGGCACGATCTTGGGATCTTGGCTCACTGCAACCTGTGCCTCCTGGGTTCAAGTGATAATTTTTGTATTTTTAGTAGAGACGGGATTTCACCATGTTGTCTAGGCTGATCTCAAACTCCTGACCTCAGAATCTGCCTACCTTTGTGATCCGCCTACCTATGCCTCCCAAAGGGCTGGGATTACAGGCATGAGCCATCATGCCCAGCCTGTTTGTATTAATTTTCTTCCAAATGCCAAAAAACTACAAAATATTTCACCTCTGATACAGCAAAAGGTCACTTTAACTTAGTTCTTTAGATATTGTCTTAGTACATTTGGGTGATGTTACAAAATTCCTTAAAGAGGGTAGCTTATAAACAACAGACATTTATTTTGTTATGGAGACTGGAAAGTCCAAGGTGAAGTCAGACTTGATGTGTGGTGAAGGCCAACTTTCTGGCTCATAGATAGTGACTTCTTGCCATGTCTTCACATGATGGAAGAAATGAAAAAGCTTCCTTGGGCCTCCTTGATGAGGGTACTAATCCCATGAGGGGATATGGCAGATATAAGAATTAACCAGTAAACACATGATTTCTATCTAGATGTGAAACTACCTAAACGGAAATGCAAGTATTTTTGTCTGTTTGTTTTGTTTGTTTTTAATCCAAGTTGGGCTTTAAAATGGAAATATCTTGTTAAAAAAACTCACAGGTTGAGTGTTTTAAAAGAAACACCACTTCATCAATGACAAAGAAAATGGGCTTAGCATTTTTATTTCTGGGGTGAAAAGAATAATTCCCAGGTTCTCATCTCTCGCTGAAATTTCTAATCAGAAGCCCAGTGGTCAGAATATTTTCTACAAATAGTCATATAGCAACTATTTTCACCTTTGCAAGTCATTCAATCTTTGTCACAGCTACTCAACTCTGCTATTGTAGTTCCAATCAGTAACAGACAACACATGCAGAGATGTTTACTAAAACTTTATTTATGAATGCTAAAATTTTAATTCCATATGAATTTTTTAATGCTATAAAAATGTTTCCCAATTATTGAAAAATTTTAGATAAACCCTCTTATCTTGTGGGGAGTACAAAACCGTGTTGTTGTTTGGATTTGACACATGGGCCTGTATTTGAATCCCTGCACCATAAAATGAAATCCATTTGAGATTGAAACACATTTATAACTTAAACAGGCACGAAATACAAACAAAACAAAACAAACAACAGATAAGCAAACAATAAACTTATTTTTTTCACAACTAAATGTTTTCCTAAATCCAAATTGAATTAGAATTATTTCATGATATTAACACCTGTGGCAAGTTTAAAGATATATTTTTAATTCCTGGGAAAATCTGTACTTATTTGATGTTTAAAATATTTGTGATATCTATTACCTAACATTTGGCCTTTTGATTATAATTAAAAATGTATAGTTTTAGACACGTGATTTCATTTACAAGATATAAAATAATACAGTAAATTTTAATAGTACCAAATGTTTGACAGCACTTGATTTATTTATTTATCTATTTATTTATTTATTTATTTATTTATTTATTTATTTATTTAAGATGGAGTCTTGCTCTGTCGCCCAGGCTGGAGTGCAGTGACCCGATCTCAGCTCACTGCAAGCTCCGCCTCCCGGGTTCAGGCCATTCTCCTGCCTCAGCCTCCCAAGTAGCTGGGACTACAGGCGCCCGCCACCTCACCCGGCTAGTTTTTTGTATTTTTTAGTAGAGACGGGGTTTCACCGTGTTAGCCATGATGGTCTCGATCTCCTGACCTCGTGATCCACCCGTCTCGGCCTCCCAAAGTGCTGGGATTACAGGCTTGAGCCACCGCGCCCGGCCAGCACTTGATTTTTTACAAACATAACATCAGTATTAATTCACAGGAATAATTAAGTTGCTAGGAAAAATATTTTGATTAGTAATTGCCTTGATAATCACTTAAAAAATTAAATACATTTAATATCCAAATGTATTTAATATCCAAATTTCTTTAAGTGTTTAAGGGAATTTAATTAAGTAGTAAAATGAACCAAATATTTTTAAAATTGTAATCACTTCAACCAATTGATCTAGTAGTTTAAGATCTCTACTTTATTTCTTTTAATTTTTTAAATTAAAAAATGTAAGTAGGCCAGGAGCGGTAGCTCACGCCTGTAATTCCAGCACTTTGGGAGGCCGAGGCAGGCAGATTATGAGGTCAGGAGATAGAGACCATCCTGGCCAACACGGTGAAAGCCTGTCTCAACTAAAAATACAAAAATGGTGACGGGCGCCATTGTGTTAATAATGACTATTTCTGGGTAAGTTTCAGGTACTTTTGTTTTAAATCAAAAACTTTTTCCAGCCAGGCCAACGTAGTGAAATCTGGTCTCTACTAAAAATACAAAAATTAACCGGGCATGGTGGCTTGTGCCTGTAATCCCAGCTACTCGGGAGGCTGAGGCAGGAGAATGGCATGAACCCGGGAGGCAGAGCTTGCAGTGAGCTGAGATTGCACCACTGCACTCCAGTCTGGGCGACAGAGCTCGACTTCGTCTCAAAAAATAAATAAATAAATAAACATTTAGAACATGAACATAAAACACTTAAGGAAAACTACATTTTACATTCATGATTTTAATGAGTTGAGTAACTTAAAATCTTCATATGATGAAATAAACACCTATTGTTTTCTCTGTGCTCCAAAAACCACTTTTGATGGAGAAAATAATTCACTTGACAACCTTAATATGTTTTCCATAAAATCCTGCTAAAAAGCATTATTAATAATTATTAACTTTGAATATGCTGTATTTGCTATTATGGCTATTACCATTAAATCAACTAAATTAGAAATAATTACATATAGTAGAATAAGTAAGTAAAGTCAGTAAGATCCATTACAAAGGAAATATTTAAATATTTTCCTAAGTACAGACTGGATACTGTATGTATTTTATGATTATGAGAGAAAGATATATTCATAAATATAGTTTCAAAAATCAATAAAACATTTAAAACATATACATATCACATACATATAAATAGGCACAGTCACACATACATACTGGAATAAGTCTTTCCAAATTTTCTGTACTAATATCTTTTGCTTACATGGTTTAGTTCAGATTCTATACACAATTAGGTATCAACATTGTATTTTTTTAATATTTTATTAAATGTCATACACATTGAATAAAATTTAAAAATTTAAAAATAAAATGAATATATCCTAAATGATAATAATACAATTAAACCACTTTTTAAAAATCTTCATTATTATTGAAATAAAACCAGCAAAATGTTATTTGTGTATATATATATATATATATATATATATATATATATATATTTTTTTTTTTTTTTTTCTTTTTCTCCTACTTTATACTTTGGATCTGTAATGATTAAAAACTAAGTTTTTCTAACCTTACAAGTCTCTGCTTTATTATATCCACAGTTTTGAGTATGATTAATTGACAATCCCAAAAAGAGTTTAAACAACCAGTTTGAAAGCAAGTATTGTGTTTTACACTGAAAGCTGCAACCAAGTGAACCACTTTAGCATTTCTTTTTTTTTTTTTTTTTTTTTTCAGCTTGGTCTTCTAATGCTTTAGCCACCCTCGGCATGTTATGTAACCAACTCTTTTTCTATCATTGAACAAGGGGCAACAACTACCAGTTGCAAGCCACCAAAAACATGGTGTGATTAGTGTGCTATCCTTAATTTCACGGATTCTCTGATTTGTTCCTCTTTGACATAGGGACTTTTTATTTCAGGCTGGCTTCTCTTATGGTAGTTTAATGTATGCAGCAATGGCAGTCCTGATTTCTGTTTAACACTCCATCAACAGCAAGAGAAAGAAAGTCCCTGTGAATCCAAATTCCCATCAACACTCCTGAAAGTCAGTATCATTGAATCAATCAATATTGGTGCCCTGTAGGATGAAATGATCTGTTTTTTTTGTTTGTTTGTTTGTTTGTTTGTTTACAAAATATGCTATGAATTTGACTTTGCTTGGATCTCTAAAAGATGTTGGAAACTATTGATTGGTGTCCTCTATAGCAATTGATTGGTATCCAATATAGTCATCATTTTTACGTGTTACCCGTGAAAACTCCAAAGCTTAGTTACTGTCTCTGTGAGGTTATAAAATGAGTACTGATATTCAAACCAATTAAAATTAAGATAATTTTAAGAAGCCATTGTTGAAATAAAATGTGAACTTGAAGGAAAGTTTTAAAATGCATAAGGTAAACTTCTATTTTAACATTATCAGAAATAGTTTTGCTTTTCTATTAAGCTTTTCCATATTTACCTCATTTTGTCATGCCTATAGTTCAAAAATGATTTCTGTTGACAAGTTTGGGGGAAATTTGGAAGAAAATCCTCTTGTCAGCTAAAACCTAGGACAAGTCTTCTTCCAGATAGAAAGTACTAATAAGTTTTAATCATTTATTTTCCTAAAGCAAGTTACTCAAACCAAATTACTGAGCCCTTTCTTTATCTACATACCTACTATAAAGAATAAATAACTAATGTAAAACCTTAGCTTTTAATCTCTTCAATCATCTCACTCTCCAACTTTTAAAACATATTCAGGGATTATCAGTAATATTCTATACCCATTCAAAATGTATTCCTTTGGAAATATCAAAGACAGTATCCCCTTCAGTCCTATTTGCTTAAACAGTGCCTCCAGAATGCCTACCAAAGTCTTCCTTTAGAGCTGTCAGGCACTTTCTCAAAGTTGATTGCCACCACTTCTACTTCCACATCCTAGGATCATGTGGACTGTTCATGTCTCTCACCTTTAAGTAGAGAGCTCAGGCACTGTGGAAAATAATTTGGTTATTGTACCTCAGAGCTGTAATGAAGTGTCCGACTCCACTTTGGGGTGTTTGACTGCTCACAGTTTTCAAGCATATTTCCTCTTCTCCTTGTGCCTTACATCTGGGTAAGTGGATGAGAAAGTCCAGGTTCTGTCTCCTTTTGCACTGGCAAGAAGTTCAAATCATGCACTTTCAGGCCCTTGTAGGAACCCTCATTCCAGCTCTGCCCTTTAAATACATTAAAACTCCAAATCACTTTTTAACTGAATCTCTCAAGTCCTTTTCACACCTCTTTGGGAAGCCAGCCCTGCATCCCATGTAAGTCTCTTTATGAGAGTCTTTTATAACCTTTTTGTGCACCTGTAGCATCATCAGTGTTGATATCCAAACAAAATTTTGGAGAAGCAGTCATGTAAAGAGTTGGTGACCAGATGCTATGGTTCATTCCTGCAGTCCTAGCTAACTAGGAAAATGAGGTGGGATGATTACTTGAGTTTAGGAGTTAGAAGCTGCAGTAAAATATGATTGCACCACCGCACTCAAGCTTGGGCAACAGAGTGAGATCTTGTCTCAAAAATTGAAAAATAAAAAGCTAGGATGTGTGAAACTGTTTGGCTACCTCTGCTTTTTATTTTTTATTTTTTTCTTGCAGGGCATAGGGAAGCACACTGAGTTTTGAATACCTTCCAATGGAGCACGATAAAACTCACAATATTTTTGGAGCTCTATAGCATGTTCTCTCTGAACCAAATATTAAATGCTACATTACGTTAAAAGAAAAAACTTTAGACAAATTAAATTTAAAGGAATTTAATTTAGCAAATATAAGATTCTCCCCAGGGCCTGAAAGCTTAAGGAGATGAATAACTCCTCCCTTCTCAGGCCCAGTTCCAAGACGCAAGGCCACTTGCCTCAGCAGCTTGCGTCAGCAAGATAGAAGAAGCAGGAAGAGAGGCAGCCCAAGACACCTACCCTGGCCAGAAGACAGGTACCCCTGAAGATCGAGAAAGAGGCCATCTGTGTACAATGTAGCAGTTATGTCAGACCGGGACACTTCCTATTTACAGGAGACTATAAAACCTTTGCCCAGTCCTCACTTGGGGCTGACTCCATTTTAGGCCTCAGCTTGCCTGCTCCCAGGCACTCATTGAAACAGCATGCTGCTCCACACTGCCTTGTGTTGCCTGTTGGCACACTCTTGGGGTTCAAACTAATACAAGAGCCTTACATCTGGCGCCAAAATCTGGGAGGGGCTCAGGTTTGTGTCCCTCATGGACCCACCCCTCCACCCCAGGGAGCAGGCCACAGCAGCCGGATAAAGGAAGCTCCTTAGCCTCCAGTCGCCATTCCATGCATGCATGTTGGTCACTGACCTTGCCTACTGGTAAGTTTCCCCAGGAGCCCGGTTAACAGGAAAAATTCTGCATGGCCTCTCTTGGTTTCTCCAGTCCGAAAATCTAACATTGGTCCAAGAAGGCTCCGGCGTGTGCCAGGCTCTTGCTGATCCATTTCTTCTTATTCTCTAAGCCATTTGATCCTGTTCCAGGAACAAAAAAGGCAGTGGTGATGACTGCACCTTTTATCATCACCCTCCGGCCATCCAGGACGTCTCCTTTTCCCTATTATTCCGAGCCTACCCTCTGTTACGGGAAAATCCTAGTCCTTCATTCCAAAAAACAGCCCTCTAGACTGCCTCATAACAAACCTGCAAACCTTAGGCCTCAGGCAAATTATCCACCCTAAGCTCCTTGTCTTTTCTTTGCAATTTAGTCTGGACACAATACAAATTGGATAATGGGTCCAAATGGCCTGCAAATGAAAGAACATTCAACTTTACAATTTTAACTCATTTAAGATATTATTGCCCAAGACTGGAGAAATGGGGATAAATTCCTTCTGTCCAGGCCTTTTCGCACTCAGATCACAACCCGACCTCTGCAGTTCTCACCTGTTCAAATTATTCTCATCCATTCTCGCTGCTTTGATCGCCTTTCTCCTCCAGACCCTACCTCCTTTTCCTCGTTAGATCCAGCAGACTGCTGTCCACCCCTCCCAGCACCTCCCTCTCCCTCTCAACCTTCTTTAACCCCCTAAGCCTCCTCTTTATCTTGTCAGCCACCATCTTCCCAGACGCCATCTTCTCAGCCGCCACCTTCTCAGCCACCAGTTTCCCACCTACCATCTTCTCAGCTGCCATCTTCCCAGTCAGCTATATACACTTCATTTCCTACACTGTCCCCTCCTCAGGACAATTCTAGTATTGCCAGTACCTATTCTCCTCCCCCACCACCCTCTCCTGAGGCTTGTAAACCCATCCTGCCACCTTATGCCCCTATCTATCCTCCATTGCCTGTTAACCCCACTTCCCCCTTCAAGCCCACAGCAGGAACCACTTCCAGGTTTTTCCTTCTCTCCTACCCATACTCCCTCAGGAGCCATCTTTGGCCCATGCCCCACCCTTACTTCAGCACCAGTGCTAGAATGCCTCCTTCGGGAAGTGGCAGGAGCTGAAGGTATTGTTAGTGTTCATGTTCGCTTCTCCCTCACTGATCTCCCTCAAATTAGCAAAAGACTCGGTTCATTTCCAGAAGACCTTACCTCTTAAATTAGGGAGTTTCAGTACCTTACCAAGCCTTATGAACTACCCTGACATGACTTCTACATAATCCTCTCTTCCACCCTCACCACAGAAGAATGAGATCATATCTGGACCCTAGCTCAGGCACATGCTGATACCGTTCATCACCAGGCTCCTGCCCAGCTTACTGGCACAGAGGCAGTCCCCAAATAGGACCCCCATTGGGATTATCAAGATGGGGCCTCTGGAGGCCACCTTCGAGACCACATGATTGTGTGTCTCCTTGCAGGACTCAAAAAGGGTACCCATAAATTGGTAAACTATAAAAAACTTTCAGAAATCACCCAAGGTCCTGGTGAAAATCCAACCCTTTTCCTCTCTCATTTAACTGAAGCCATGAGAAAGTATACCGACCTAGACCCAGCCAGCCTAGAAGGAACTACCACCTTAAACCTTTGGTTCATCTCCCAATCCACTCCCGATATTTGGCACAAGTTTCAGAAGCTTGACAATGGCCCTCAAACCCCACAATGAGACCTTCTTAATTTAGCCTTCAAAATCTTTAACAATCTTAATGAGGAAAGTAAAAGGCAAAAAGAGGCAGAGTTTCAAATACTTGCTTCCACCATCAGGGGCCCTGCAGGCCCACGGGGCCACAGCTCCACATGGAAGCCTCCTAACAATCCATCTCCACCTGGCACCTACTTCAAGTGCGGCAGTGAAGGCCCCTGGTCCAGACAATGCTCAAACCCAAGTAAGCCCACAAGGCCGTGCCCCTTCTGTGGAGGACCCCACTGGAAGTTGGACTGTAAGCAGCCCCCACAAGGACCGCCCCCATCCCTTCCCAAGTCAGCCAAAACCTGCCACTCGGATCTCATTGGCCTTGCTGCTGAAGACTGACGGTGCCCTGGATTGGACGCCCCGGCAACTATCATCACTTCATCCAAGCCAAGGGTAACCCTGATGGTGGGAGGTAGGCCAGTATGTTTTTTCATTAATACAAGGCCAACCTACTCTGCTTTACCTAATTTTTCAGGACCCATCCAGTCCTCCCAAGTCTCTGTTGTGAGAATTGATGGACAAGTCTCCAAGCCCCAAGTCCCCCTCTACTTTTCTGCTCCCTTCACACCTTTTCCTTTACTCACTCTTTCTTAATCCTGCCCTCATGTCCAACTCCACTCCTAAACATCCTTCCAAAACTCTATGCTTTTCTCCACTTCCACATTCCCCATAGTACCCAAAACATCAACCCAGACCCCTCCGGGGCTTCTAACTTTCTTCTACCCCTCCAACCTCCCACCTTAAAACTTGCAACTTTTCCTTATCCCCCATCCGTAGTTATCCCCACTGTTTAGGATACTTCTACACCTTCATTTGCAGAACACTACACCCCCATCCATATTACCCTTAAAGAGCCCATCCAGTTCCTATCACAGAAGCAGTGTCCCATCCCCCAACCAGCTCTCATAGGCCTAAAGCCTATCATTTCTCGCCTCCTCACCAGTCACCTACTCCGCCCAACAAACTCCCCTTTTTAACATATCAGTTCTACCTGCTAAAAGGCCAGATGGAACTTAACACTTAGTCCAGGACCTCAGGCTCATTAATCAAGCTTCCAGTAATTCCTAACCCATATACTTCAGTTTCCGTGGTTCCCTCCAATATCACCTGTTTTTCTGTTCTAAACTTAAAGAATACTTTTTTCACAATTCCTTTACACCCTACTTCCTGAAAACTCTTTGCTTTACGTAGGAAAACCCTGACACCCACCTTTCACGTCAGCTCACCTCGTACATACTACCTCAAGGTTTCAGAAACAGCACCCACCTTTTTGGACAGGCCCTTGCTCTGTACTTTATCCCTAAAACCGTCCACTCTTTTTCAATGTGTTAATGATTTCCTGTGTAGCCCTTCTCAAAGAGACTGCAACACCCATACTATCTCTCTCTTTTAAACTTCTTGGCAGAATGGGGGTATTCCCCGAAGAAAGCACAAATATGTACCACCTCAGTCACCTATCTAGGTCTAGCCCTTACCCCGTGAATACGAAGGCTCACAGCCGACCACATATCCCTCCACCAGTTCCTCCTGCCTCCATAGATTAAGCAAGAAATTCTCTCTTTTCTAGGACTAGTGGGATATTTTAGGCTCTGGGTTCCCTCCTTCACTTTACTTACCAACCTGTTACACAAGCTGCTAAATGCTCACTCCATGAGCCTTTAAAACCTGCACAGCCTGTTACCCAAACTTTCTGTCCACTCCAAAAGGCTCTCATCTCAGCCCCCATCCTCACTCTCCCAGACCTCATCAAAACTTTCTCCCTCTATACCAACAAACAGCTTGGAGTTTCACTAGGTTCTCTAACCCAGTCTGAGGGGCCCACCCTTCAGGTTATCACTTACCTCTCTGAACAGCTTTAAACCACAGTTCTCAGATGGCCTGCCTGCCTCCAAATCACTATGCTAACCAGCTCCCATCTAAACTCAGCCATACTCTTACCCGAAGCTACAACCACCCAAGACCCTACATACTTCTGTGTGAACACTGTTCAAATCTTTCTTATACATTTTCCAAACCTAACAGACCGGTCCCTCCCAGATGCCTCCTTTACTTTGTTTGTAGATGGCAGCTCCTTCCTACATCAAGGATGCTGGCATGTTGGTTGTGCTATAGTGTCACCCCCCCACACACACACGCTATTGAAGCCAATTAGCTCCCCCTAGGCACCATCTTCCAAAAAGCTGAACTCATTGCTCTCACTCGAGCTGCCAGTCAACAAATTAACATATATTCAGATTCTCGTTATTCGTTCCATATAGTACACTCACATTCGTCTATCTGGAAAAAGCAAAGTTTCCTAACTACAAAAAAAATAACTCCCTGTCATAAATGGCTCCCTCATCAGAAAGCTCCTTCAAGCTACCAGACTCCCACAGAAAGTTTCCATCATTCATTACAGGGGCCACCAAACCCCAGACATTCCTGTATCAGCTACAAATGCACTAGCAGATCAGCTAGCCAAACAAGTAGCCCTACAACCTGTGCAAAGCCAGTTTCTGTCCCTGCAGTTGTTGTCACGTCTTTACTCCTCAGAAGAAAAGGAGGACTTCTGAGCCCAAAACCTTCAAAAGCAAGGACAATGGTATGTCAAGAAAGGGTGCTTCATTCTTCCTCACTCTCAAGGCCTTCCACATCTCCAAAGCCTCCACAACTCTTTACATGTTGGTCAAAAACCTCTCTTGCAACTTCTCCGCCCTATTCCACTTGTCCTCACCTTTCCAGCCATGTTTGAGAAATCAGCCAGTCCTGCTCTATCTGCCACTCAGTGTTACCCCAGCACTTCCTCCAGCTGTCACCTTTTCCTACCCACCAAGCCCCGGTCCAGGTACCTGGCGAAGATTGGCAAGTAAACTTCACTCACATGCCTCCCGATAAATGGGTCTGCTATCTTCTAGTCTTTGTCTGTGCTTTCTCCGGGTAGGTGGAAGCATTCCCAACAACTTTAGAAGGTGCAAATATCTTCACACAAACTCTCATCGTGCATATAATTCCCTGTTTCTGACTCCCAGTGTCCATCCAGTCCCATAATGGACCCGCCTTCATCAGCCAAATTTCTCAAGGTGTCTCTACATCCTTAAGAATAAAGTTGGTTCTCCACACACCCTACAGGCCTCAATCTTCAGGCAAACTTGAAGAAAGGAACTCTGTCCTTAAAGCCCAACTCACTAAGCTGGCTCTAGAAACCCACCAGTTGTGGAGATAAAATCTCTCTTTCACCCTCATGACACTCCATGCAACACCAAAGGCATCATTTTTTTATAGTCCCTTTGAAATCAAGTATGGCCAAACTTTTATCTTGGGGCCTCCAACCTTACCAGACTCTGAGCTACTCAGGAATTACCTCCCCTCCTTAATCCAGACACAATTTTTCATTCATGAAGTAGGAGATGAGGCCGTGCCCATCCCTGTTGACACTTCCTTGTCCTCTCAACATAGCTGTCTTGTAGGCACAGACATGTTTATATGCCCGACCCTCACCCAAAAGCTACAACCAAAGTGGACAGGTCCCTCCACTGTAATACTCAGCATGCCAACTACAATGAGAGTCCAAGGACTCCCCAACTGGGTCCATCACAGCAGGGTCAAGCTCATCCCCAAGGCTATGCCTTCCTCCAAAACACTAACAGCGGGCAATACCCTCAGCGTCCCTGTATATAATAACCTAAACAAAGAAAAATGGTCCTTAAACCTAGGAGGAAGCCAAAGATGGCAAGGGGACGAATGGTCTCTGCAATGGATCCTTGAATAGAATGGTCCTGCCACTTTGGCTGAGGGTGGTTCATGGGGTTATTGCACTCCTATATATATGCTAAATAGAATAATTAGACTACAGGCTATTCTAGAGATAATCACTAACCAAACCACCTCAGCCCTGGAAATGCTCGCAAAATAACAAAACCAAATGCGTACAGCAATTTATCAAAACAGGCTAGCACTAGACTACTTATTAGCAGAAGAGGGTGGAATCTGTGGTAAGTTTAATGTCTCTAATTGCTGTCTTAATGTTAGACAATAATGGAAAAGTGGTTCTGGAAATCACTTCAAACATCAGAAAAGTAGCCCACTTACCAGTCCAAACCTGGAAGGGATGGGACCCAACAAACCTTCTAGAAGGGTGGTTCTCCAATTTAGGAGGATTTAAAATGCTGGTAGGGACAGTAATCTTGATCAATGTGCTCCTCCTGTTTCTCCCCTCTGTTATTTCGCTGATAATAAAAGCCATTACAACTCTTGTTGAACCTACACTTAATCAGCAGACAGTCCAGATGATGCTCCTGCTACAACAACACAACAGATACAAACCCATCTCTCAAGAATACACCAAAAGTTAAGCTTTTCTTTTTCCAAGATGCCCATGCCACCCCAGTGTCACCCATGAAGTAGTTATTGAGAAAGTCGTCCCTTTTCTCTTTTTTCTATAACCAAATAGACAGGAATGTAAGATTCTCCCTGGGATCTGAAAGCTTAAGGAGAAGAATAACGCCTCCTTTCTCAGGCCCAGTCCCAAGGTGCAAGGCCACTTGCATCAGCAGTGTGCGTCAGCAAGATAGAAGAAGCAGGAAGAGAGTCAGTCAGAAGACACCACCCTGGCCAGAAGACAGGTACCCCTGAAGATCAAGAAAGAGGCCATCTGGTTACAATATAGCAGTTACGTCAGACTAGGACACTTCCTGTTTGCAGGAGACTATAAAACCTTTCCCCATCCTCATTTGGAGATGACGCCATTTTAGGCCTCAGCCTGCCTGCACCCAGGCACTCATCAAAACAGCATGTTGCTCCACACCACCTCGTGTTGTCTGTTGGCATGCTCTTTGGGTTCTAACCGATATGAGAATACTACAGCAAAGAACTACTCATGAATCAGACAACCCTCAGAACCAGAAGAGGTTCATAGAGTTCTGTTTTGCAATGGGCAGGCAACATTTGTGGAGAGAAAATGGAAGTGAGTTACAAAAACGATTTGATTGATTACAGCTTGGGGTTTGCCTTATTTGAATATTGTATGATCAGTTGGCTGCCTATGATTGATTAAAGCTTAGCTGGTGTTACTGGCTGAGACAGCTGTTTGTTACAAAAGTATACTCCTCATTTAGGTTTTTAGTTAGTTTATGTACTGAGTTAGATGCAGTTCATTACATAAGGACTCAGAATCACTATGCACTGGAGCCTTAGGTCAGATTTAATTTAATTTAACAATTTGTTATTAAATACTGTTAAATTTGTTATTGTTTTTTATATAGCTTTTCTGTTTTAAATACTCTCTTCTTGAGTTCAAGAACATTATCTTGGCTTTTTTCCCCCTACCTTTCCCCCACCATATAGGACTTAGTGGACTTAGTGCAGTAATAAGCACACATTTATTTATTTTTGTATATTAGGATATTTTCACATCCTTTAAGGCAATATGTAAAAGAAGGATTGATCATGTATTTTATGTAAAACAGTCAGATGTTTGCTTGAATAAACAATTTAACATCTTATAGTACGGTAGGTTAATATGAGATTATGTTATACAAAAAACAAGCAGAAATCACTTATAATTTACCATTATGTGGAGTTGTTGATTCTGCAGCACTGAATACATAAACATTTACTGAATATTTATTATATTCACACCCCTGCATTAGTTTCTTTTGTTTAGTTTTGAACAGCTTTATTGAGATACAACTCATGTATCATGCTTTCATCTTCATAAATTGTGAAATTCTATGTTTCCAATTATATTCACAGGTTTGACTAAGCATCATCATAATCTCATTTTAAAATATTACCCCCCCCTAAAAAAATTACCCATTAGCTGCTACTCCCTATTCTCTCACATAGGCAATCTTGTAACTCCTAATCTAAGCAACCATAATATATTTACTGTATCTCTATAGATTTGCCTATTTTTTTCATTTCATAGAAATGAAAACATAACATATGAAGCACATATGAGTTTGTAGTGGGTTTAGCTTAAGATACTGATGAATTGTTTTATATATTTCTATAGATGATTTCCAATTTCTTCATTCTCTTCAAATACCTAAACCTTTTCACTTTCAGCAGATGTCCTTGATTCCTCCTTTAAGAAAGAAATAGAAACATCAGAAGAGGGTTTTCCAACTTCCTTCCACCAAACTTAGCAACCTGCAAGCAGTGATACAATTTTTTTCTCAATCTTTTTTGTTGTAATGTCCCTCTATTGTCCTTAAATCTTGTGGTTCCTGAATATTAGATTTGTTTTTCTCATTCTGTTCTCTGACTTTATTTCTTTTATAGTACAGTAACTTCAAAATGTATGTGTTATATATTAAGTTTTATCTATCGTAGCAAGTCCACTTACAACACAGTTAAAACTCAATTCAAAATCTATTCCATGTATACTGTATCTGTTGTTCCACAATTATTAAATAATAACTATCCACACAGTGGCACAGGGTCAAAATCTACCTTAACCAATATATTTTAAAGTCCAGGATATAAAAGCCCAGGAATAATTATAGAGAAACAAAACCTCTGCCTCTAACTGAATTACATTTTGGTGCAGATGGTATTTATTAACCAAATATTTATGTGCATAAATATATTTAAAGTTTGTATTAAGCTCTATGTAGGAAAGGGCTAGAGTGCCATGAATGTAAATCAAGGGACGTGACCTAGTCAAGGCAATCAGGGAAAGTTTCCCTGAGGGAATGATATTAAGTCAAGGCCTAAAAGGGAAGATGACAAAAAAAAAAAAAAAAAAAATAGCAGATGAGTAGGGGCTTTGCATAATATCACGTACCCTTAGGTCAAGGGAATTGAGCTCATTGAGCCTTGTGGATTAATAATGGGGATTCATAAATGAAAACTGTGGCAGTTGCCAGAATTATGGAAAACAGACCATGGGCAGCCAACAGTTAATAAGTATCAGATCATATTGTCCTATTGCTCCCAGAAAAAAAAAAAAAAAAAAAAGAAATTCAACATGGCATAAGAATGTCATGACCAAACTGACCTTTCCTTTAGTCTCCAGACACTGTATTTTTTCATCTAGGTAGTATGCCTCTACTCGTCTGTTATTTTTTGTCATCTTCCCTTTAGGCCTTAACCTCATATGATTCCCTCAGGGAAACTTTCCCTGATTGCCTTGGCTACGTCAAGTTCCTTTATTTGCATTCATGACACTTTATTCTTTAACTACATAGTGCTTAATACAGTCTTGAAATATATTTACACACATAAATATGTGGTTAATAAATACCATCTCTACCAGAATATAATTTAGAGGCAGAGATTTTGTCTCTCTATAATTATTCATTTGTCAGACATATTACATGTATAATACGTATTTTTGAAATGGATTCATTAATGAAGGAATAGCTACAAAATTATGGTTTGAATCCATTGAATTCCATCTACCAGGCATGTGTGTGTGTGTGTGTGTGTGTGTGTGTGTGTGTGTGTGTTGTGTGTTCATGTATGTGTGTGTGTGTGTATATATCTGCCAACATTTTCTGTTCAGTATCATTAGTCTTTTGAGGCTTAGGGCATAGGAACGCAACAATAATTGATTTGAAAAGCTGCCTAAGTTACACTACATGAATGTTCATTGCTGTTTCATTATTAGAAAAAAATACTCTAGTTATTCTTTCCAGTTTCCCCAGGGTAGGAGGAGATCAAGTAAAAAGAAAAAAAGAACAAATCTATTTTGGCTTATTCTAGTTCAATAGACATGCTAAAAACAAAAGTACCTCCTGATCACTTGAAAATGTTGACTATTCGTTTTGGAGTTATGTAAAATGAGACTATTAAAAAGCTGATTTTTGTTGTTGTTGTTGTTGGGATGGAATCTTGCTCTGTCGCCAAGGCTAGATTGCTGTGGTGCGATCTTGGCTTACTGCAACCTCAGCCTCCTGGGTTCAAGTGATTCTCTTGCCTCAGCCTCCGGAGTAGCTGGGACTACAGGCATGCACTACCATGTCCGTTTTTTTTTTTTTTTTTTTTTTCATATTTTAGTTGAAATGGGTTTTCATCATGTTGTCCAGGCTGGTCTCTATCTCCTGATCTCATGATCTGCCCATCCTGGCCTCCCAAAGTGCTGGGGTCACAGGCATGAGCCACCATGTCCCACCTAAAAAGCTGATGTATATAATAAAAATTATTAGCAAGTCTATGAAGAAAAAATAAGTCAGACAAGAGTATTAAAATATTATGATTAGATACCCACTTTTCAGAAAAAGAGTATCCAATCAGTAATTTTAAAATTAGCAATAAGTAACAAGTGAATTCCTTAATTTTAGTCACATATCAAATAGTTTCTATTACTAAAAGAAAACCTATTTAAAAATATATTTTATTCACTTTAAAAGAATAGTACAAACTGAAAAGAAACTAAATTTTGCTAAAATTGGAAACCTTTACTTAATATTGGAGGGACATTTTCATATTTTCACAGAGAAATATTTTTTCTGTGAAATATAACCATATATATAACCAAATGTGCATAAAATAACCATAAACCATGTATATAACCATATATGTTTAAAATTACCAAAACTATACACACACACATATATACATATATATGTAATGTTAGAGACAGCACCTTGCTCTGTCACCCAATCTGGGGTGCAGTGGTGCAATAATGATTCACTACATAGCTGTGACCACAGGCATGTGCCACCATGATTGGCTTTTTTTTTTTTTTTTCATAGAGATGAGGTCTTGTTCTCTTGGCCAGGCTGGTCTCAAACTTCACCTGAAGTGATTCTCCCATACTGGTACCCAAAGTGCTGGGATTACAGACATAAGCCACCATACTCAGGCTATTATATATTTAAATAGCATTTTAGCACATAAGATGACTATTGATATAAAATGGCAAAACTCACCAAATAAATGTTGCAGTTACTGCAAGTTATTGTAAGTCTATGGCTAACATCACTTTTATACAAAAAGTCATTATTTAAAAATATGAAAAATCACCATATCCTATGTAAAAGATTAGATCCGTGCTCTGACCCTATTCGCAATGCAGCCTTAAGGTTCAGGTCCTGAATTCACTGTGTTTATTTTTATTTTTTTCCTACTTTATCTCTCTTCTTTCTGCCTGAAAGCTTTCTCTAAGTATTGAGCTAGATTTACTTGAGAATTTGTGGTGGAGATAAACTACTAAGTTTATTTTGCTGTGTTTAAGATATGTTAATAGAGAATATACATCTAATTTATTTACTCAAAGAAAGAAAGCTTCCAGCTGAAAATGATGCCAGGCTGAAGTTGGAAGAGTTAATTTGAACAATGATGTGTTTTAGAAAAATGAAGATAAAAGGGGAAGGGAATTCCAGAGATACAATATGTGTGGCTGTGATGTATATTGGAAAAACATAGACATTATAAAATATAAAATGCAAACTATGGTAAAAACCAAAACCTGCAGTATCTTGCATAACTTAGCTCAAAAACAACCAGCATGTTCTAAACAGAGAATTGATTTATGTTTTATAACACTCTATGAACAGTGTAGTCATCAGAAGTCAGGGGACAAGGTGGCAAAAAAATCCACTTCTGAGGCATTTTTAATGATCCAAGTGTAAGCTTAAAATGAAGCAGTTATTGTGGTGTTGGAGAAAAGTAACAGCTTTTAAGATGAAAAATTGCTATGGGTTTGCATTAATTTTACCCTTGTCAAATTTATTTTCAGAATAGAACAGCAGACAATTTTTGGCTTAGGTAATTAAATGTATAGGAGCATTAAACCTAGGTGAAAGAATAGAACTCCAATTATTTAACTCCAGAGGAAATTGTAATTGTTTACCAAAATTCAGAGTTACATGCCTTAAATGCCTTAAAGAAGGCATTTCTTTTTGGCTTATGGACTCAGACATACTTTTACAGGCACAATGGGTATTAATATTTTGAGTGACTATATTCTACATTGAATAAAAACAAACAAAAATATTTCTAGCACTCTTTTAATTGTATTGTGTTTGCGGTTGTAATACTGTATTTTTCTTATTAGGAATAGTGGAATATATCTATTCATTTTTTGCTCTGTCTTTAAACAACTTGAGATACATTACAATAGTAGACACACTCAGAGTGTGTCTATTAAAGAGTAGCAGGGAATAAATCCACAAAAAATGAAAAAGTAAATAAACATAACAACATATGCAGAAAATTGGAATTATGTCTCAGTACCTCTAAGGCCACCAAGTTTAATTTTTTTTCTTGGCCAAAGCAAGAATGTTCTCTTAATTAATGGCTTTGTTATTTTTCCATACTTGGTATGTTGTTGATGTGAACAATTCAGCACTTGCCTTTGACCCCTAAGATGGCCAGAAGAATAGATTTGAAGCTATTGCTGTGAGTCATCTCACAGAACCTTTGCTATGAGGATTTTCGTATCAAATGTGTAAAGTGTGCTGAAGTAATCTCACCAGGGGACGTGGAGTCTTTGTGTTCTCAAAATATTCAGTTCTGTCTTTCTAAAAGGGTATTATCAGAGGAGCCTGATCTCACTGCCATTGTTAGGATATGTGATTGCCTGAATATTTGAAAGTTATTTTCATGAGACACTTTGGTCCCCCATTTCAATCTCCCAAATAAGGAAATCTTCCCCTTATGCCTCCCAAGTATCAAGGTGACTAAGGAATGATAAAAAGAACTTTGAGGAGATATATAGATGCACCTTTAAAACTTTAGGCTCTAGAGCCTCATTATCTAAAGCATAATATCATAATAACATTAAGCAACTTCTCCAAGGTCATGCATTTATCATATAAAATAATGAAAATCATATTCAGCCTGCTCTTCCTCCAGAGCCCAAAGTCTTGCCAGTGTGCTAGGCTGCCTTAAGTTTATTGCTTGTGACATTATTTTCATGAGTGGCACAAAATTAATGGGGTTAAGAGATCTTATTTGAAAGTTCTAACTACCGTATCATCCTCTTAAAGATTAACATTGATGGTTATTATATTAAAATCTATCAGTTCACTGAAGACAATGCTTATATAACATTCCCATGTCACAGCTTTGTTTGCCTTTTCTGTATCCTTCATACCACCAGGCCTGCATTGGGGTTTAAAATCCTCCTCTCTCCTCAAAGTTGCTTCCAGATCATACTTCTTCCCTTCTCTATATAAATACAATTTGATTTCATCATCAGTGTACATAATTCCTCCTATGCCTACATTTTGTAACCATCTTAATATTCCACTTCACACTTTCCATACATCAATTCCTATATTATGTAAGCCACATTGAGATGTATAATACTCTGAACCTACCACATTGTTACTCTCTCCCATCCTTTGTCCTCCCTTCCTTCTTATAAAACTAAAGACGCCCTGGTTCACGACAATGAATGAAACACTCTTGTTCTGAACTTGTTCTGTGAATATTACCTGGCAAAACCAGAATCCTATTCATATCTTCTTCTACCTATTTTGTGCCTGAACCCACACACTAGCTGATAGTGGTTGGAGAATAATCCATAATCACATTAATTGGTCTTATTTTAAAATCTTAATGATGAACTTTGAATAGGCAAACTATTCTACTTTTTAATTTTCTCCTTGAATTTTTTACTATCTCTTTTCTGATTTTGACACTCAACTGGCAACCTTGCTTTCTACTGTAAAAAGTATACATGTAATGAAAATGAAATCTCAAAGAGCAATTCACCTCACCTACTTGCATCCATGTCCACAAATTCTGCCCCATTCCTGCTACTATGATGAAATATCATGCCTGGTATTTGTCAACCTGTCTGCTTGGACACTAGACTCCCTTTCCCCATGTTTATTTAGGGTGGTAGTTCTTGCAGTTATCCCCTGACTGCCATAATCAAAATTTCATTATCTACTAAATCATTCCTATCAGCAAAGGTAGAGTATTCTCAAAGCTCTTTTCTTTTGTAAAACACAAATATCTTTTTATCCCATATGGCCTGTTTCTGTTTCCCTGAATAGCAAACATTTTCCAAGGTGATCTATGGTCACGCAAGTCAAATCCTCTCTTGTCTACTTTCTGAATCCTATCATTTTGCAAAAGAGTTCTTTATAAGACAAAAAAAAAATCCCTCCAAACAAATACAATGGTAAATTTAATGTACTTATCTAATTTGGTCAATCTGAACAATTTGGTATAGTCAGCCACTTCCTTTTATTTGATGTACATTTATTTTTCATTGACTTCCAAGATACCATACTTTACTGGATTTATTCTGACGTCTCCTTCTCAGTTACAGTGACTGGTCACTGAACTCAAAAAGTTGAAATGTCCAGGGTCTTACTCTTGGGATCTTTCCCCATATTTGTCTATACTTACTCACACACTTGGTGATATTGTTCAGACAAAAGTCTTTCAAATACTGTCCATATACTGATAACAATCAGGTTTAGATTTCAGGCTTAGACCATTACCTCTGAGTTCCAAACTCAAATATTTTCACTAGTTATCTACATTAACTTACACATTTAGTATGCATTTTAATCATAAAATGACCAAAACTAAAACCACTGACAGGATTTCTTCTCTTGGTTGTTTTTAGCTAACACATAAATTACTTTTTCCATCGTTTAATTGCTAATGTTTAATTTCCCATTTAAGTATTTTTCTGTTATCAAATCTCTGTGTGTGTACAGATTTGTGTGCATGTGTGTGTATGCACACCTATATATATTTGTATATGTACATGTAATACAAACTCTGTGGTAGAAAGAATAATGTTCACTACCCACAGTGACTTGGCATATATTAATTAAAGTTCACGAGATGGGGAGATTATACTGGATTGTCTAGATCACCCAAAGTATTCATAATCGTCATGCTAGTAGGTGGGCAGGAGAGTCACAGTCGGAGAAGAATATGAGACTACAAAAGAAAGTCAGAGTAATTCAGCCACAGGCAATGAAATATGAGTAACCTTTAGAGGATGGAAATGGCAAGGATCAGATTCTTCCCTAGAGCATCCAGAGAGATTTTAGTTTTGCCAACACATGGATTTTCACTCTGTAAGATCCATTTCAGGTTTTTGACCTCCAGAACTATATGACAATACATTTGTATGATTTTAAGCCACAAAATCATTGGTAATTTGCTGCAGCAGCAGTAGAAAATTAATGCCAATTTTTTAATCTATTTCTATTTTTCTATCATCCCTTTATAACTATTAATCTAGTCAAGATTTTTACCAACAAGCACTTATTTATATCTCAATATATACCTTGCTCTGCTTTAAATATGTGGCAAACATTAACTTATTTTCATGTTTTGTAAAGTATTCTAACATTCTTATCAGAGAGGCAACATTGTTATGCCCATTATAGAGATGATGAAACTAAGGCACAAAGACATATAGCATCTTACCAGAGTTAAAAAATGGGTAAGTTCTTTGTTTATCTTGAATAGGCTATGATTCTTTTACTCAAAGGTGCTTGCACTAGCTCTTCTGGCTGCCTGTTATAATCTTTCCTCAAACCTCTAAATTTCTGACTCCTTATAATTCTCATCTTAGTTTAGAGCTAGCCTCTGCAAAAATACCTTTCCTGGTGAAAGTAGTTTAGCAGTCATATAGCCACACTCTTCCATTCTGTCCAATCATTGCATTTATTACTACCTGGCCTTGGTGTTACTTGCTTTTTATTGTTGTTTTAATATTTTGTTTCCCTCCATTCGAAGATAATTGCATGAAAACAGGCTATTTTTGTATTTTATCGTTACTAACTTTGAGACTTCATTGGCACTCGAAAATAATAGTTTATTATTTTGTAATCATCTGACTGTCAGTTTTTGTTTTTATTTATTTACTGGCAAATGTTTATTTTTTAATATTCCCTTCCTGATTTCTCTGAAGGTAAGCAAATATGAAAAATATTTATTATCAGCTCGTATCAAGATAGATAGAGTGATAGATGTGATAGATAACCACAAGTAAAATTAAAGGTGTTAGGATTATCTAGGCTTCATTGGATAATTCTTTTAATTATATCTCAGAGATAAAGGTTAATGTCTGGTTCTACACCCTTAATGGTAAGCCACTGCAATTTTGTACGTAGAACTAATATGACCAGGTTTATGTTTCAAAAAAATAATCTCAGACAGTTTGTAAAATGATTTGGAATAGACAAAAAAATTAATTAATGCATGGATGTATCTCTATGAAGACTATGAGGCTAACATGGAACATGGCAAGCACATAGCATTTAGTGCATGAAATTTACTGTATTTCCATTTACAGGGAATTAAATTCTGAAGATGGCCATGGGTACTCATCTACAAAATACAAACTACATCTGTAAAAGATGAAGAGCATCTTCAACTCACAAGCACATGAGGGTGTTAGAAAGTTAGCAGTTGAAGTCATGAGCTTTAACTGTAACTGGTGTATTGATGATTTTATGCAAGAAATATTTGAAACCATGATCACACATACACATACATAAGAAATAACAGCATCTATTTATTTACACCATCAGGTAAGCAAGTCTACCTTTCAATGAACTTATTGTAAATACTGACTTTCATTATACAATTGTTATTATGGACAATTGCAACATGGCAAGAAAGTGAGTATTCAGTCACTAATTAAGTATAATGTAGGGCACAAATGTACTCATTTTCTCCCAAAACTCATTTACTAAGAACATACTATGCACTAGTCAGGCACTTTACTAGTCAATGTGGTTCTCACAGTAATATGCCAAATGCCTTCATGAAACCTATGGTTTTGTGACATATTTGGACCAACATAGGAAGCAATTACAGCAAATGATTTGTCTCATAAAAATTGATGTTTTAAGAGTATACAGTAAAGGTGAGTGATGTTTTCAGAAGAAAATGGTTTTCAAAGTACAGCCTAGACAAATAATAATTAAGAGTTATTATGCTGAAGATGGGGAAGTTAAAAAGAAGCATCTGTGAGAAGGAAAGTGTTCTGGCAAGAAATTAAATTATGTATTTAAAGATGGTTGAAGCTTGGTAGACAAGAAGGAACTTCCAAGAGATTGATACAGATAATAAGCAGAAAGGCAATAATGAAGGTCCACCCAAGCCATTGAAGAGTTTGTGTTTTGCCTTGGATCGATGGTGTGCTACTGATATAATGAGAAATCAAATAATGCTACTCAGTGTGTGTTGATAAAATTGTTCTGGCTGCCATATGCAAATTTATCTTCAACTCATTTTGTTTCCAGAAATGTTGGGTGTGCAAAGTATATAGTAATTATTTTTAAATGAATAAAATAATATATTCATTAAGTACCTCCAGTGTGTTGTGCCTGGCACTAGGAATACGTCAGAGAACAAGGCAGTCATGATCCATGTCCTTCTGAGCTTAGAATATTCTAGAGGCTATCCAGCCAGCTGTTGACAGTTTTCAGATCTGAACTCCAGAAACAAGACTTGGTTGTTGTTAAAAGTTAGAAAGTCAGTTTTATAAATATCATAATAGAAAGAGTCAACATCGCTATCAATTAAATTATGACCCACAGATTTTACTTTTTAATTAAATTTAAAAGCAAAAAGCAATGCATCTCATGTATATACATTTACATTGACTCAATTTTTGACATATTAAATATAAATACACATTTAATTTTAACACAAACCAAATATTTATACATCTATGTTAGGCATTTTCAATAACATCTCTCTAGACACATTCAAAATGACAATGTCAAATAGTTCTTGAATAAAAGTTCATGAGACAGATGGTGTTGTGCCTGGATGTAAACATCAGGAGCTCTAAAATATCATTAAAGCACATAGATGACTTTTAGCAAGCTAATATTTGATATGATTCAGATGAACAATTCAGTCCTTCTATTGCAAATAACTTACCATATACCATTTATAACAGGAATCCACCTACATAACAATGAAAAATAAATAACTTCAGGAGTACATAACTTGTGAGCAGGCCAAATTCTAAGTGCTAAAACATTGAGTAGTTTGGATATAAATAATATTTTATAATTAGTTGCCTGAAATTTTAAGATGCTATAAAATTATGCAAAATCTAGTAAAGCCCTACAGATATGACAAAAACACAAAGTGATATGGAAAAAATGATTAGCTTTGTTACGTTATTTCAGTTGAGTTATAAACTGGTTTTGTGCTTTAAAGAGAAATCCCTTATAAACAGAAAAAAATATAACAGACCATATCATCCTATCGTTTGCTGGGTGAATATATCAGGACAAGACGCAAATCACATAAGCTACTTTGCATGTGCCCATTTATAAAAGGTGTCTAGGATACTGTCTGATTTGTAAATGAGCATTGGTATATTGGGAAGCATAATAAATAAAATGGACTGGGAATAGAAAAGTAAATATATTAAAATTTATTTTTATTACACATGATGCCTAACAGCTTTAAGAGGATTATTTCTTGCATTGCATTCAACATCACAAGAGAGTTATTCGCATTGTGCGAAAGTGCAGATTTCTACAGTGACTTGACTTTAATGTTCAACATATGGTCCCAGAGGTAGTTATACTTCATTATTACCTGAACTGATTTAACAAGGATGAAATGAAATTTCCTGGGATCTGCTTGTCTTTTGTCTGTTTGAAATTTTCATTTCCTTTTTTGATGTCATCATTACTAGATGTTCAATGCCCTAATTCTTTCCCTGATGTTCAACAAAACTATCACTTCACTGAATTCTGTAACACTATTGAAATGTTAGTATGGTAAGGACAGTAACTGTGTTTTTATTGTTTGTTTCTTATGGTATCACATAGCACTCAGGTGCATATTTATTACTGTCTTTATCTGTCAGTATAAACTAAGTTATGATAGGAATAAATGACCACATAAAACTTCCTGGCTTATTATAATAAAGATTCATTTCTCGTTCATGCAACATGTTCCTAAGCAGCTGATTTCCTAGTCCATATCATCATTTCTTTGCGAACTTGGATGAAGAAGAAGCCTCTAAATAAAAAATTTCCAATCTTGTGACAGAGTAAACAGTGACACAGCAAACTATAAGTTTACTCTTAAATATTCAACACAGAAGCTTTCACCCACATTTGATTGGTCACAGCAAATTATATGGACATTTCTGAGTACAACACAATAGAAATATATATTTTCCTCAAAAAGAGTGGTCTTATAGAAAGTAAATTGTAGTTTTGATAATCAATAATACAGTCTGCAACAATGATCTCCTATATTTACTAGAGATCTATTGAAAAATATTCATTTAGAACTATGGATCATGAATATTATTAATCAAGTTTAAAAAGTAGGGCTCTGCTAACTGAACAATCAGTTTTAAAACATAGTAAGCCACAACCTGTATGTTACTCATTTGTTTTCTATATCACTACAAACTCTCATGACCTCAAGTAGGCTTGTATCTGGACTCAGCATGCCTTGTCTTTGTTCTGATCCTGTCTAACCTGGAATTTGATATCTAACTCTCAGATTTCGAATTCTTTGTGAATGTGAGGTTTATGAAAGTCTTCTTGAGACATGTTCTTATAAACTCTGGCTTCATGACTACTCTATCAGTAAACTGGAATCCGTAAATTTAAATACAATGTTTGTCACTTTTTAATTGTGTGACCTTGAGCAGGTCACCTAATCAGTCTCTGTCACAGTTTCCTTATCTGTAAAATGAGGTTAGTAATACTAACTAGTTCATGGTATTATTTTGATAACAAATAAGATTAATATTTGTAATACGGCAAAAAGGCAAGGTATATAATAAGGTTATGCTATTTTTTTTTTTTTTTTTCTGAGACGAAGTCTTGCTCTGTCCCCCAGGCTGGAGTGCAGTGGTGTGATCTTGGCTTACTGCAAACTCAGCCTCCCAGGTTCAAGCGATTCTTCTGCCTCAGCCTCCTGAGTAGCTGGGACTACAGGCACGTACCATCACACCTGGCTAATTTTTGTATTTTCCGGGGAGATGGGTTTCACCATGTTGGCCAGGCTGGTCTCGAACGCTTGACCTCTTGATCCACTCTCCTTGGCCTCCTAAGTGCTGAGATTACAGGCATGAGCCACCATGCCCAGGCAGGTTATGCTATTCTTAATTGCCATACGTTTTAAATTTGAAACATAAATTAGGATATATTTCATGTGATTATATCAAACCATATATTAATATGCAATTGGAGCATTAAGTAGATTTTTCTTTTCTATAATGAAGATTACTTAGACAACTCATATAACATATTTTCATAGCAATGTGATCATCTATTAATGGCCCTTTTCATAGATCCTAATCACAAATATTCATCACAGTTGTCAGCATTTGACAAGAACTTTGAAAATCAGTTACCCTTACAGATGTTATATCATCAACTGCCTTAAATAATTTCATGTAACTTGATGTCATATTTTTCCTGCCTCATCATCTCTCAGTCTTATCCACTTAACAGTTAACACCCTCTCATGCTGTGGGACATGGGAGTATAACCAAAACCTTATCTTTCAGTGTTGTCTTTAATTGCATACTTATAAACTTGAAATCCAACTTTATAAACATGACTTCAACCATCTAAATGTTTAACATTATAAATTCAACACTTCTTATCAGAGTTCTAATAAAAGATGTTAACTCATTGATGTCTATATATTACTTCCATACATTCCATATTGAAGAAAGCCAACAAACTTAGGATTCATCAGTTCCTTAATAAAACTAAAATCATGTCACAAAATACTAAAGAGCCACTTATAAATGTATCTTTCAGCAAATTATTTTTGTCAAAACCTTATTCTATAATATTACTACTTGATAATAGATGTAGTTTTGGTTAATTGTTTGCTAGATTTACTTTTCACTATGGTTTTTTTAATTTTTAAAAACTTTTTTATTTTTAACTTTATGGATATACAATAGTTGAACATATTTCTAGGGTACATGTGAAATTTTAATACAACCAGACAATATGGAATGATTAAAATAGATTAATTGAGTTATCCATGACCTGAGGTATTTTTCATTTCTTTCTGTTAGGAACATTCCAATTCCACTTTTGTAGTTATTTTCAAGTACACATTAAATTTTAACTATAGTTACCCTATTGTGCTACCAAATACTAGATCTTATTCCTTTTAACCGTATTTTTGTACCCATTAACCAACCTCTCTTTATTCCGCCCTTCTCTCTACCCTTCCCAGCCTCTGATAACCACCATTCTACTCTCCATCTCCGTGAGATCAACTTTTTAAGCTCCCACATATGAGTGAGAACATTCAATATTTGTCTTTCTGTACCTGGCTTGTTTTACTTAACATTATATCCTTGAGTTCCATACCTGTTGTTGCAAATGGCAGTATTTTATTCCTTTTCATGGCTGAATAATATTTCACTGTGTATATGTACAACATTTTCTTTACCCTTTTATCCACTGATGGGCACTTTGGTTGATTCCAAATCTTCACTATTGTGAACAGTGCTGCCATAAACATAGGAGTTCAAACATCTCTTCAATATACTGATTTCCTTTCCTATGGTTAAATGCCCAGTAGTAGGATTGCTGGATCATATGGTAGTTCTATTTTTAGTTTTTTAAGGAATGTCCATACTGTTCTCCATACTGGCTGTACCAATTTACATTCCCACCAGTAGTGTAGCAGGGTTTCCTTTCCTCCATATCCTTGCAAGTGTCCATAATTCCCTGAATTTATTATAAAAGCCATCTTTACTGAGCGATATGATATTTCATTATGGTTTTGATTTGTTTTCTCTGATGACTGGTGATTTGAATATTTATTAATATGCATGTTGGCCATTTGTATGTCTTCCGTTGAGAAATAACATACAAAAATCAAATAAAAATTGAATTAAAGACATGAAATAAGATACGAAATTGTAAAACTACTAGAAAAAAATGTCAGAGACATGCTACAGGACATTGGTCTGGGAGAAGATGTATTGAGTAAGACCTCAGAAGCACAGGCAAACAAAGCAAAAATGGACAAATAAGATCACATCAAGCTAGAAACGTTTCTGTAGAGCAAAGGAAACAATTGACAAAATGAAGGGATGACCCACAGAATAAGAGAAAATATTTGCAAACTACCCATTTGACAAAGGATTAATAACCAGAATATAGAACAAAGAGACCGAGCAAGATAGCAGAATAGAAAGCCCCACCAATCGTCCCAACACAGGAACACTCAGTTCAACGACTACACACACACACACACACACATACACACACACACACACACAAACCTTAAGAATTAAAAATCTGGTGAGCACTCACAGTACCTGGTTTTAAATGCATATTACTGAAAGAGGCACTGAATAGGGTAGAAAAGGTAGCCTTGACATGCTAATGGCATCACTCCCCAACTTTCCCACAGTAGCTACATGGCACAGAGAAATGTGTGCACTTGGGAGAGGGAGAGCTCAGCAATTGTGAGACTTTGCATGGAACTCAGTGCTGCCCTGTCACAGCAGAAAGCAAAACTGGGCTGAACTCAACGGATTCCCATCCACTGAGGGAGCATTCAGACCAGCCCTAGCCAGAAGGGAATCATGCATCCCACTGGTCAGAATTTTCGTTCTGGCAAGGCTCACCATCATGGGCTGAAGTGCTCTGCAGCCCCAAATAAACTTGAAAGGCAATGTGGACCACAAGGATTGCAAATTCTAGTGCTGAGCTAGGCTTGGAGCCAGTAGACTTGGGGAGTATGCAATTCACTGAGACATAAGCTGGGACAGCTAAAGGAGTGCTTGCACCAACCAATCCCAAAGCCCAGGCAACACAGTTCATGGCACCAAAATAGACCTCTTACTTCCACTTGAGGAAAGGATAGGGAAGAGTAAAGAGGACTTTTGTCTTGCATATTGGATACCACCAGCTCAGCCATGGTAGGATAGTATACCACTGACAGTTGTGAGGCCCCTGTTCTAGGTACTAGCTCCTGAACAACATTTCTAGACATACCCTGGGCCAGAAGGCCGGAAAGTATTGTTTTTAACAGAGGGTGACAGAGTCCTGGCAGGATCCATCAGCTGTTTACTAATGAGCCCTTTGGCACTGAATAGTCACTGGCAATCCAGGTAGTATGCCATGGGCCTGGGGTGAGACTCTGAGGCATACTAGCTTAGTTAAGACCTAGCGTATTCCCAGCTGTTATGTCTATAATGAGAGACTCCTTCTGTTTGAGAAAAGCAAAGGGAAAAGTAAAGGGGACTTTGTTTTTCACCCTATGTACCAGATCAGCCACAGTGGGGCAGAACACCAAGCAGAACCTTTGGGTTCACTATTCCAGACTTTGGCCCTTGTAAAGCATTGCTGGACATTCTCTGGCACTGAGGTGAGCCTGCTGTCCTGAAGGATGAGTCCCAGGTCTGGTAGCATTCACTACCAGACTACTGCTGATATTCACTTAATGCTCAAGAGCACACACAGTACCTGGTTTTAACTTCATACTACTAAAAGAGGCACTGAATAGTGTAGGAAAGATAGTCTTGAAGTGCTAATGCCACCACTCCCCCACTCTTTCACAGTAGCTACATGGCAGTAGTCTGGCAGTACTCCCTGTGGGCCTATGGTGGTGGTGGCTGCCTGTGGAAAGGGGAAGGAAGAGTGAGAAGACTTTCCAATTGTTTGAGGACCAACTCATTCACAGTAAAGTAGAACATCAGGTAGAGTTCTAAGTTTTTTCACTTTGGCCCCTAGCTCCTGGACAGCATCTCTGGGCCCTCTTGGGTCCTGGAGGAACTTGCCATCCAAAGGAAAGGACACAAGCTTGACTGTCTTCACCACCTGCTGATTGTAGAACCCTAGGTACTTAAGTGAACATAGGTGGTAGCCAGGTAGTGGTTATAACGAGCTTTGGGTGAGACTCATTACTGTACTGACTTTAGGTATGACCCAGCACATTCCCAGTTGTGATGGCCACAGAGTTGCTTATGTCACACATTCCCCAGCCCCAGGCAGCTCAGCACAGAGAGAGACAGAGAGAGAGAGAGAGAGACTCTGTATATTTGGGGAAAATAAGGGGAAAAAACAGAGTCCCTGTTCTATTCAGAGTCCCTAGGACTCCAGAGAATTCATCTAGCTCTTATGCAAGACTACCAAGGCAGTACCTCCACAAGTTTGCAAGAGTCACAGCACTACTGGGCTTGAGGTGTCCCCTAATGCCGATAAGGCTTATATTACAATACCCAAGTTCTTCAGAGTATGTGGAAAGCATTGCCAAGAAGGATGGAAACAAACAGGCCCAGATTGTGAAGACTGCAAATAGAAAAAAGTTGAAAAACGGGGGACAAATTTAAAGTGTACATTTTTATTATTTTTCTTTTTGCTTGTTTATTTACACAGAGTGCTAAGTTGCTATTAGCTTAAAATAGTAGATTATGAGAAGTTTGAAAGCCTGAAGGTAACCTCAAATCAAAAACATACAATGGATACACAAAAAAGAAAAAGCAAGGAATTAAATCATACCACCAGAGAAAATATTCACTAAAATAAAGACAAGAAGGAAAGAAAGAAGGAATACATGACCACAAAAGAACCAGAAAAAAAAAAAAATAACAAAATGGCAGGAGTAAGTCCTTACTTATCAATAACAACATTGAATGTGAATGGACTAAAATCTCTAATAAAAAGACAGATTGGCCAAATTGATAATAAAACAAGACCTAAAGATCTGTTTCCTGAAAGAAACACATTTCACCTATAAAGCTACACGTAGACTGAAAAGAAAGGGATGGAAAAAGATATGTCATACCAATGGATACAAACTAACAAAAAAGCAGGAGTAGCTATACTTATATCAGAAAAAAATAGATTGCAAGACCAAAACTCTCATAAGAGACAAAGAAGGTCATCATATAATGATTAAGGGGTGAATACAACAAAAAAGGTGTAACAATTTAAAATATATATTCACCCGACACAAAAGCCCTAGATATAAAAAGCAAATATTATGAGAGATCAAGAAAGAGGCAGAACCCAATAAAATAATTGCTGTAGAATTCAGCATTCCACCTTCAATTTGGACAAGACTCCCAGACAGAAAATCAACAACGCAACATTATACGTAAATTGCACTACAGACTAAAAGGACCTAGTATACATTTACAGAACATTTCACACAATGGCTGCACAATACACTCTTCTCCTCAGCACATGGATCATTCTCAAGGAAATAACATGTTAATCAACAAAACCTATCTTAAAACATTATAAATCTGAAATAATATCAAGCATCTTCTCTTACCTAAATGGAACAAAACTAGAAAGAATAACAAGAGGAATTTTAGAAACTATGCAAACACATGGAAATGAAACAATATGCCTCTGAATGACCAGTGAGTCAATAAAGAAACAGGAAAGGAAATTTAAAGTTTTCTTGAAACAAATGATAATGGAAACATGACATACCAAAACCTATGGGATACAGAGAAAGCATTAACAAGAGGGAAGTTTATTGCTATAAGCACCTACATTAAAAAAGAAGAAAAACTTCAAATAAACAACCTGATGATGAATCTTAAATAACTAGAAAAGTAAGAGCAAACCAAACCCAAATTAGTAGAAGAAAATAAATAATAACGACCAGAGCAAAGATAAATGAAATTGCAACAAAGAAAACAACACAATAGAGTGTGAAACAAAAAATTAGTTTTTTTCAAAAGATAAGCAAAATTGACAAACCATTAACCAGAATAAGAAAAAAAAAGAGGTAAGACTCAAATAAATAAAATCAGAAATGAAAAGAAGACATTACAATTGATACTGCAGAAATTAAAAAGATCATTAATGGCTACTATAACCAACAATATGCCAAGAAATAGGAAAATCTAGAAGAAATGGATAAATTTCTAGACACATGAAACCTAGTAAGATTGAACCATAAAGGAATTAAAAACCTGAACAGAGCAATTACAAGTAGCATGAGCAAAGCCGTAATATGAAGACTCTCACAAAAGCCAAGCTGGAGTCTCAGTGGCTTCACTGCTGAATTCTACCAAACATTTAAGAAAAACTAATACCAGTCATATTCAAGCTACTCCAAAAAATAGAGAATGGAAAACTTCCAAACTCATTATATGAGGCCAGTATTATCCTGTTACCAGAACCAGACAAAAATACATTAAAAAAAAAAAAAAAAAAAAAAAAAAACTATGGAATAATATCACTGATTAATACTGATTCAAATATCCTAAAAAAAATAGCAAACTGAATTCAACAATGCATTAAAAAGAATATTTGTTTTAACCGAGTAGGATTAATTGCAGGTATACAAGGATAGCTTAACATACATAAACCGATCAATGTGATTGTTATGCAAGCAGAATGAAGAACAAAAATCATATGATGACTTCAACTGACGCTGAAAAAGCATTTGGTAAGTTTTAGCATCCTTTTATAATAAAAGCCCTCAAAAACTGGGTGTAGAAGGAACATGCCTCAATATAATAGAAGCCATATATAACAGACCCACAATTACAGGGAAAAACTGAAAACCTTTTCTCTAAGATTTGGAACAGGACACGTATGCCCACTTTTATGACTTATTCAACATAGTACATGATGTCCTATCAAAGTAATTAGACAAGAGAAGGGAAAAAAGGGCATTTGAATTGGGAAGGAAGAAATCAGCTTATCCTTGTATGCAGATAATACAATCTTACATTTGAAAAAACCTAAAAACTCTAATACAAAACACTTAAAACTGATAAACAATTTAGTAAAGTTGCAGGATACAAAGTCAACATACAAAAATTGGTAGCATTTCCATATGTCAACAGTGAACAATCTGAAAAATAAAGCAAGAAAGTAATTGCATTTACAATAGCTACAAATAAAATGAAATACCTAGGGATTAATTTAACCAAATAAATGAAATATCTTTACAATGAATACTATAAAACATTGGTGGAAGAAAGAGAAGAGGACGCAAAAAATGAAAAGACATCCCATGTTCACAAATTGGAAAAATTAATATTGTTAAAATGTCCATACTATACAGAGCAATCTACATATTTATTCCAATCCCTATCAAAATACCAATGACATTCTTCACAGAAATAAAAAAAAAAAAAAAAACTAAAATTTATATGGAACCACAAAAGATCCATAATAGCCAAAGTTATCTTAAGCAAAAAGAACAAAACTGGAGTAATCACATTACTTGACTTCAGATGATAATAGAGAGCTATAGTATCCCAAATGGCATGGTACTAGCATAAAAATAGACACACAGAACAGTGGAACAGACCAGAGAAAGCAGAAATAAATTCATACATCTACAGTACACTAATTTTCCACAAAGATGCCAAGAACATACATTGAAAGGACAGTCTCTTCAGTAAATTTTCATGGGAAAACTGGGTATTCATATGCAGAGGAATGAAACTAGACCCCTGTCTCTAGCCATATACAAAAATCAAATCAAAACAAAGATTTAAATCTAATATCTCAAACTATGAAAGTACTACAAGAAAACATTTGGGAAACTCTCAAGGACATTGGACTGGGCAAAGATTTGTTGAACAATACCCCACAAGCACAAGTAACCAAAACAAAAATGAATGAATGCGATCTCATCAAGATAAAAGCTTCTACACAGCTAAGGAGATAATCAACAAAGTAAAAACACAGCCCACAGAATAACAAGAGATTAACTACCAGAATATTTAAGGAATTCAAATAACTTACAGGAAAAATCTAGTAACCTAATTTAAAAACTTGGCAAAAGATATGAATAGGTATTTCTCATAAAAAAGATGTACAAATGGCAAACAGGTGTATGAAAAAGTACTCAATATAACTGATCATCAGATAAATCAAATCAAAACTACAATGAGATATTATGTCACCCAAGTTAAAACAGCTTTTATTTAAAAGACTCAATAACAAATGCTGGTAAGGATGTGGAGAAAAGAAAACCCTCCTACACAGTTGATGGGAATGTAAATTAGTAGAGCTGCTATGGAGAACAGATTGGAGAGTTCTTAGAAAACTAAAATTGAAACTACCAAATGATCCAGCCATTCCACTTCTAGGTATATACCCCTCCCAAAGGGAAATTATTATATTAAAGAGATCTCTCTGCTCCCATGTTTATTGGAGCACTGCACTCAATAGCCAAGATTTGGAAGCAATGTAAGCGTCCCTCAAAAGATAAATGAATAAAGAAAATGTGGTATGTGTACACAATGGAGTACTATTCAGCCATGAAAAGAATGAGGTCCTGTCATTTGCAACAACATGGATGGAACTGGAGGTCATTATAACTGAAATGAGGCAGGTGCAGAAAGGCAAACTACGTGTTCTCACATATTTGTGTGAGCTAAAAATTAAAGCAATTGAACTTAGGAGAATAGAATAAAAGGATGGTTACCAGATGCTGGAAGGTGTTGTGGAGGAGTGGTGAGGAAACACAGATGCTTAATATGTGCCAAAACTAGAAAGAATGAATAAGACCTAGTATTTGCTAGGACAACAGGGTAACTCTAGTAAATAATAATAATAATAATAATAATAATAATAATAATAATAATAATAATAATATAATAATTGTACATTTTAAAATAGCTACAAGAGTATAATTGGATTGCTTGAAACACAAAGGATAACTTCTTGAGGTGAGAGACAACCCATTTACCCTGATGCGATCATTATGCATCACATTCTTGTATCAGAATATCTCATGAAACCCATAAATATGTACACATGCTATGTACCCACACAGGCACTTTGCAAAAGGCATTAGTTCTAATAGTTTATATAGAGATTTTCTATAATATTACATCACACATAATTATGTCATATGTACCCAGTCACAGTTTTATTGCTTCCTCCAAATTCTTACACCTTTTATTATTTTTTTGTTATTGTTTATAAGATCGAACTTTTAGGGTGTCAAACAGAAGTGTTGATAGCATACATTTTTATCTGCTCACGTTCTGAAAGAAATAGCCTTCACCATTATATAATGACATTTCTTGCTATTGCTTTAAAATATCCCTTTTTCTATTTTGATAAAGGTTTTATTTATTTTTGAAACATAAGTGGATTTTTCTCCTCCAATGTTCTGATCAGATAAACGGTCTCTTTTATTCTGTTAATCTGAAAAATTAATTTAATGAATTTTCTCATACTTAGACAACATTTCATTCCTGAGTCGTCTTAAACATGCCATACTATCTCCTTAGTATGCTGTTGGATCCCTTTAGTAATAATCAGTAGAGGTGATTCTCAAATAAGTATGTGAGACTGATTTGAAATGTCTTTTGTTTGGTATGTTTTTATATCTGAAATATAAAATGAGTTGGAGAGTATTACCCTTTATTCTTTGAAAGAATGTAATCGTTGTTTAAAATTTAAATTTTAATTATGTTCATCTTAAGTAAATATGTGATGGAATATAGCCATGATGCCACGCGGGTTTGGAGTTATTTTTATGGAAAATATGCTTGCCTCATAAAATGAGTTGGGGGTATTACCCTTTATTCTTTGAAAGAATGTAATCATTGTTTATAATTTAAATTTTAATTATATTCATCTTAAGTAAACATGCGATGGAATATAGCCATAATGCCAATGGGGTTTGGAGTTATTTTTGTGGAAAAACTTGTAATTATTGCTTAAATTTCTTTCACAGTTTATTAGATTAAATGGTGGTACCTAAAATATATATATGTTCATGTCCTAGAACCTGTGAGCATGACCTTATTTAGAAAAATGTTCTTTGAGATTTAATTTAAAGATCTTGAGATGAGACAGATTATCCTGATTTAATTGGTGGATAGGTCACTGGATGCATGCTAAATCCAGTGATGTGCCTTTGAAAGAGACACAGAGATATACACACAGGAAGAAGGCCACACAAAGACAGAGACAACGATTGGAGTTAAGTAGCTACAAGCAAAAGACATGGAGTAACTAGAAGCTTGAGGAAGTTAAAAATTTTCTACCCTACAGCTTTTGAGAGAAGCATATTCCTGACAACACTTTAACACTTCTGTAGTATATATACCATAAAATACTACTCAGTAATAAAAAGGAATGAAATCATGACTTTTGCAACGACATGAAGGGAACTGTAGGCTATTATACTAAGTAAAATAACTTATAAACAAAGTCAAAAACCACAAGTTCTCACTTGTAAGTGGGAGCTAAACGGTGGGTCCACAAGCACATACAGAGTGGAATAATAGACATTAGAGACACCAAAAGTGAGAGGACGGGACTGGGGTGAGGGATTAAACACTACCTATTGACTACAATGTACACTATTCAGGTGATGCACTAAAAGCCCAGACTTCCTTACTACACAATATATCCATGTAACACAACTGCACTTGTACCCCTAAATCTGTAAACATTAAAATAAAACATCTGAACTCCAGAACAGTGAGATACTAAATTTCTGGTTTTTTATTTTATTTTATTTTTTTTAAGCCACTGCACTTGTGGTAATTCATTATAGCAGCTCTAGGAAACCGTACAAGTAGATGTAGAAAGGTTCAAAATTTTCTTTTCTTCTTATATCAAATTTAATGAATTTTATTTTCTATGAATTGGTGTGTTTTATCTCAACTTTCATTTGCATAAAGTCATTTATGACATCTCTGTCTTACTCCTAGTATGTATAATTTGTGAGTTTTCATTTGCTTTACTTCATTAGTCTTCAAATAGCTTTGCCATTTTATTACTTTTTATGAAGATCAATTATCTGTCTGTGATAATCCTCTATGTTCACTTGCTAGTTCTTTAATGTCTGTCTTTATTATTTTATTTTTTTCAATTAGCTGTTTTTAATATTGTTTTTCTAACTTTCTGATATGAATACTTGGTTTATTGATTTTTAAGGCTCTTTTATCAATTCAAGTCTACAATTTTCCTAAAGTCCTAAGTCACCCATGCCTTTCAATTTTTATTATGTCATATTTTATTGTAAGTCACCCATGCCTTTCAATTTTTATTATGTCATATTTTATTGTCATTGAATGAAAATTTAATGACTTATTTTACAGCTAGATTAGGACACCTGTAAGTCAGGTATTGACTCTTAAACAAGATGTAGTTGAAATAGAAAAGCTAATCATGTATTTGCTTAAAGTTCAAAACTCCCCCAACAATATCCACAACCTGCTAGTTTATGCTGTTTAAAGATGTGTAGATTGATGGTTTACGCCTGGCTTAGCCATGTAAGCTTACTTGGCTTCCTAATCAGCTTAAATGGTTAACCATTTAAGGATAAAAGACCTCACCAGAAATTTTGCCTGAAATCTCATGTAACAAGATTTCTCACACTTATATTGCTGATCAACAACCTGGCAACAAAGCACAAAAAGAGCAACTAAGAAACTAATGTAGGGAAGCTGTGCTTGGAAGTTCTCAGTCTTGTGATGCCTACTTGTGCTTGCTTTCTCCTTCTGGATTATCTTTTTCTGGTTGATATCCTTACAGGACTATTCTCTGTAGAGCCTTATAAATCTTTTCAATTACCCAATTGTGCAAGTAACAATGTCATCACTGTGTTGAAATGATCTCTTACTGTATCATACATATAATGTGCAGTTATACCCTGCATTTTCTTAGACAGAGGGACAAACTCCCAACTTACGAATAATGACAGTGGTATGAATCTCATACCCCCAAAGAGGAACACTCACAACTGCACCTGAAATATTAAATGGAACGTTCTTCTGAGGTGCTGAAATGTTGATAACACAAGGACTTTCTTTCTCTAATCTACATCTTTGAATAAGTGATGGTTGATTTTGTGACAATAGAGCCCTCAATTGCTTAGTTGTTTACCCACATTGACTTTCTAATTTTGTCCTATATACTTTACCTTCATTGAAACCTTATGTGAGCTTAACCAGTGGAAGCTTCTGAGTTGTTTTAATTATTCAACTTGTGTAATGACTGTACATACGCCCTTCAAAAGAATAGATATTCTTCAGATCATGGGTGTAATCTTATTAATAGATCACTTAGGTAAATTGCCTCATACACATTAATTAAATTTCTCTATCTTTACTGATATTTTCTGCTGCTTCTCTCAGTTCCAGAGACTTCCATGTTAAAATATCATACTATTTTCAGTCCTGGAAGGTTTTTTTAATGTATTTTGAACTTTATAAGGTTTATGCAATAAATTATGTTATAACATGGGTGAATTTAAATTTTTTAAAAAATAATTGATTTAAAAAAAGACAAGAAAAGAAAAAAATTATGGTTCTATTGCCTCATGTTGTATGTTGAATTTAAGAATTTTGATATCAGTGTCTTCCTTTTGCCCTTGTAAATTGTTTTACATTTTGTTTAGAGGTCTAGATTACTTTTGTTTGTTTTTAAAATCTAATAGATTTACTGTGTTGAATTTCAAGTTAATCTATCTGCATTAATCCTCTCAGGAACACAAGGAGTAGACCTTTTCAGTATGTGGTATTTTCTTTTAATTAGGGGACTATTTTAAAAATTGCAGCATAAGAATTACTTTTAGCACATTTTATTTTTCTTGTTCAGGGATTCCAATTACAGTAATATTATAATTGATTTTCCTGTTTTTTATCCACCATTTTTTCTCTGACCTGTTTTATCTAATTATTGTTTTCTTGGTTGTTTGCCTGCCATTTTAAAATTTGTCCTATTAAAATTTCATTTGTTTATATTCTTCTTGTATATAATCTAAAATTTAATATTCATTTACAGTATTATTTTTTTCTGTTGGTAGAAGAGCTGAGGCAGGACTGGCTTGTCTGTCATAATATAAATCAGTCTTGAAGATGTGCGAGGTCCAGGTATAAAACCCCTGGTGGACTTTGGAACACCAAGCTCTGTGCCAAAGGGTGTAAGGCTGCCCTGCCACACCACAAATCTAAGCCCAGGGCATAAAACCCCTCATGGCTTGGATGGAATCCAGGGCTCAGAGCATAAAACCCCTCGTAGCCTCTGGAATGTGCACAGACTTATTGGTTGCTCTGCCAGACTGGTGAACATGATCTCCATTATGTCAAGCAGCAGAGCATATTCTGCATGCATCAAAGAAAATGCTAAACTGTCACAGCTACACTTGATACACCGCTACCTTTTTACCCCCATGTCCTCACATCCTCACCTGTTTACCCCTACGTCCTCACGTCCTCACCACCTGCTTCTTTGTTTGGTCACCAATAACTAGTGTGGGATCCCAGAGCTTGGGGTGTTCACAGCCTCCAACCTAGCGTAGGCCCCCTGGACCCACTGTATACACTCTTCACTTGTCTTTTCTCACTCCTTTGACCCCGTAGGACTTTGTAGTCCTCATGGCTTGGCATTGGGCCTGATCACCCCAATATGTTCCATGCTCAATTCAATTAACTTTCTTTTCCTTTCAATAACTTTAAAAAATATTCTCACATTTTTATTTCGGTATATTTATTTCAATTTAGGTTGTTGTCTTATGGTTTTCTTTCTGATTCTTTGTGTGTGCCGGAGAGTTTATTTTCATCAACTGAAGTGTAATAAATATTACCTTCTGAAATTTGTCATAATATTGTATAGATTTATTTCATTTCTGTTGCCTTGATTTTGCTCTGTGGTAACTTATATGTTGCCTTGATTATGGTACTCCATTGGACTGAAATTTATTTAATAACAATCTCCTGACATGGTGGATATGTGAGGGTTGGTGGGGGAGTTCTTTTGGCCTTTTAGGACGCTAATTATTATTGTTAAATTATTTTTCCTTTGCTATCCAGTTGTTAAGAGAAACCGCCCCCTTCTTTTCAGCCTTTCCTTAACAGATGCCATGCTTTCCAGACTGCCACAGTAAACTTTCTGAGAACCTTTTCTATGGTTAGTGCTCTGATATGCCAGGATGTGTTTTTAGTATTTGTAAACTTTTGATTATAAACAGATCTTCTTTTTCTAGCAGTGCTTAAGGTAAAATTTATAGCTATGCAGGAGGCAGTGGCTCACGCCTGTAATCCTAGCACTTTGGGAGGCCATGACAGGTGGATTGTCTGAGCTCAGAAGTTTGAGATCAGCTCGGAAAAAATGGTGAAACCCCATATCTATCAAAATACAAAAAAAAAAAAATAAATAAATTAGCCAGGAGTGGCAGCGTGTATCTGTAATCCCCACTACTTGGGAAGCTGAGGCAGGAGAATCACTTGAACCTAGGAGGCAGAGGTTGCAGTGAGCTGAAATCACACCATTGCCCTCCAGCCTGGGCAACAGAGCGAGATTCCATCTCAAAAATAAATAAATAAATAAACCTACTAGTAGTTACCTCCTTCCCTCTTCTTCTCTGCAGTTTTCTTGAAATGCCCAAGTCCTCAGTAAAGCATGAGATATTACTCCTGGGAGTTGATGGTTTTCCTTCCTTCCTTCCTTCCTTCCTTCCTTCCTTCCTTCCTTCCTTC
>NC_045436.1:140374586-140442086 GCF_002776525.5 Piliocolobus tephrosceles | reverse complement strand
TAAAATACAAAAATGGAGTGAGAAGAAATATGGTATTATCTCTTTCATAGATAATTTGTATTTGGTTTTTGACATTAAGCTTTGGGCACTCACTCTTCATGCCTCTACTCCTTCCCTTTGTGTTCATCATTTTGGTGAATGACTAGAAGATGGCAGTTTCAGCCCAAAGAAAGCCAAAATTGACTTAATTCTAATTCATGACTTAAAATTATTTCAAATTGAGATTTAGTCCCTGAAATGGCCATTTTCTTCAGTTCAGTTTTACTATTAAGTTTCAGGTCTTTTGTTCCAACATATGGTTTGTATTGCTTTGCTGCCTAACCATAGTCTCCAGCTTTAAATATTAGTCTGCTCGTTTTCTAAGGCAATCAAATTTTGCCTACCAAACATTTCAGATACCATTTTGAAATTACATCTTATTATTTCTTGCTATTTCTCCAACACGTTCAAATAATTTTTTAAACATTGCTTGGTTTTCTTATTTATTTATTTATTTTTTTAGCAGAAACTCTGTTCTGAATTATCTAGACCCCATATGCTTCTTCAAATTCTTCCTCTATAATCACTTTAATAAACTTTAATAACTGGAATGAAAACCAGACTACCTGCTATTATTTAACCCTTTCTTTAGAATACTGAAGTTGTGTGAGAAAAATGTTAAAGGACAGCAGCCCTAGCTGCTGTCATTCTAAAAATATTTGTCATTTGTTCATTATAAAAACATTTATTGTTTGCTGATATGTGCAAGGAAATGTGAAGAGGATTGAATGTGCACTTTCAGAATAAACAAATATTATGTTCTAGTACCCAAGGAATTTATATTCTTGTGGGAGATATAAGCAGAACATCTATAATAAAATATAATAAGTACAAAGATAAAAGACTTTGACTTGCATATGAAAAAGGCTGCTAACCAAGACTTAGGGGAATGTAGTAAGAGGAGGAAATTTTCTTTGATAAAATTTTCTTCTAATTTATGTACCCCTAAAACAAATCCCAATACCAAAGTAGTCTATGGTATAGAATCTTCTATTATACAATGGAATTAAATATTATCAATCTACACCTATTTTCTTTCTCCTGCACTTTTTTTTTTTTTTTTTTTGCAGCAGCTGTTGTTTTTACTAATATTCATTCCTTATTGAGTTACAGGAGTCCCTGCCTTTTGCTTTTCATTTGGGTATAAATAACCAACACTAATATTCTTTTCCATATTCATTATGAATATGGGTTCATATTTGAATGGATAAAATGTAATATGTTATTTTATTAAACTCTTTTTGAATGGACAAATATCAACTAAGATTTTACTAGACTACTGCCATTGTTTAATTCATAGCTTTGCTTGTTAAATTATCATAAATGGAAATGAATTATATTTTTAGATGAAACTTCTAATTATAACCATCTATATTTCTATCACAGAATCTCTTAGACTAAAACAATAAATCACCATGGCAACTCAACTTTCACAAAGTTTAACTGCAGCCAGAAAAAAAATATTTTTAAGTCAACCCCATTATATAGCATCTAACTAAACAAAAGTCTGCCTTCAAAGTAAAATACTTTTAACTAGAAGCCATGATTTCTAAAATGGTTTCAGTTATAGCAAAATGTTCACATTTCTCTATGCCTTAAATGAGGTATTTAACATGATATTGGCCTGCTTCTCATTTTTTAGCATATTTTTAATGCTATGAGATTGAGATTAGACTAGTATATTTTTTTCTAGTTCAGTGTTTTTAGAACATTTTCACATTTATTTCAGTAAAAATCTGATTTAGTTTTTTCTAAATAATATATTTAAGAATTGAAACAGTTCAGTTTCATTAAAATATGAAAAGTAGGAACTATTTTGTGTATTTATAAATTTAAAACAGGCACTGAAATTTGAAGTGATGTATTATGTAACAAATGGAGTTCACAATGCTGAGGCTGCTTATTTGTATCTTAGTACTCTAAACTACTATTGGGCCAGGTTTTGCAATACAACTGTTAATATTTATTAATAGTAAAACACTTCATTAAACAGCTCCTTTTCTCCTACAGCTGTATCTTGTCAACTAAACTGATGACATAAAATGTGTAATTTAAATTAACTTTTACATTCATAAACAATGTACATGATTTTATAATTGAAATAATATTAAATCGTATAATACAGTCATTCCTTACCACAACTTTCCCTTCCCTCCCTGTCTCTCTCTCAAGAAATAATGTTTTTATTTGAACTTTTTTTTTTCAACTCTTATTTTAGATGCAGGAGTGACATCTTCAGATCTGTTACATAGTAATATTTCATGATGCTGAGGTTTGGAGCATGGATCCTGTCATCTGGGTAGTGAGCATAGTACCTGATAGGTAGCTTTTTAACTCACTTCTACCGCTATCTAGTCCACAGTGTAGTTGGTTCCCATACTTATGTTCATGTTTACTTCCCACTTATAAGTGAGAATATGAAGTATTTGGTTTTCTGTTCCTGCATTAATTTTCTTAGGATTATGACCTTCAGCTTCATCTATATATTTTTCTTAAAAAAAAGTATATACTGGTATTCTTTGATTAACCCATTTCATACAATATCTACTAACTTCCTATACTAATGAAAAATCGTTTAGGTCTCTGATCTTTATTCCACCCTGCTGCACAATACACAGTCTTCTTCCAATGGAGTCATAGTATGTTTTGAGGCTAAATCTGCGTTTAGCGATTACACTATTATGTTTATTAAAATACTAACAACTGAATATTGAAGTGTAATGTGAGCACATTCCATGTCTTCTTTTTTTTTTTTTTTTTGAGTTAATGCTTGTCTTTTATCTGCATTATTTATAAGTCCTTTGAAATTTGTGTCAATTTATCTCCCACTTTCCAGTTGTATCTCAGTGTGTGTTTTCACAATGGCTATTATATAATGTACTCAATCAGTTCTCTTTTTATCACCCTTAGAGATAACAGGACTTGAGATCTCCAATATTCTATGTAGACTGGTTAGCATCTAGGGCATCTTTGTAATTTCATGAATTACATTTGTTTTTCCCTCAGTAGGGCCATAAGAAGCAATTCCTCATCCATTCAAGTTGTATCCTGAGATTTCAGCAATTCAGTCACACCTTCAAGCTCCACTTCTAATTCTACTTATCTTGTTATGTTCACCACATTTGCAGTTACTTCCTCCACTAAAATCTCAACCCCTTCAAAGTCATCCGTTAGGGTTGGAATCACCTTCCTCCAAACTCCCTTAACATTGATGTTTTGTCCTCCTTCCGTGAATCACAAATGTTTTTAATGGCATCTTCCAGAAGATTTTCAACTTACTTTGCCTTGGTCCATCACAGGAATAACCGTATATGTGAGCTAGAACCTTAAAACTTTAAACTCAAAATTACTCCTTGATCCATGGGCGGCAGAATGGACACTATATTAGCAGGTATGAAAACAACATTGATCTCCTTTTACATCTCCAGTATCAATGTTAGGTGAAAAGGTGCAATGTCAATGAGCAGTAATATTTTGAAAGGAGTCTTTTTTTTCTTTTTCCTGAGGAGTAGATTTCAACAGTGGGCTTAAAATATTCAGTGAACAGAGCTGTAAACAGATGTGCTGTCATCAGGGCATTGTTGTTTCATCTTTAGAACATTGAAAGAGTAGATTTAGCATAATTCTTAAGGATCTTCAGATTTTTGAAATGGTAAATGAGCATTGGCTTCTTCTTGAAGTCAACAGCTGCATTAACCCCTAACACACAGAAGAGTCAATCTGTCCTCTAAAGCTGTGAAGTCAAACAAATATTTTTCTTTTCTACCTACAAAAGTCCTATATGGCATCTTCTTTCAATGTAAGGCTGCTCTGTCTACACTAAATCTGTGTTGTTTAGTGTAGCCATCTTCATCAATGATCTTAGCTAGATCTTCTGGATGATTTGCTGCCCCGCTTCTGTATCAGCACTTTCGGCTTCATCTTGCACTTTTATGTTAAAGGAGACAGCATATTTTCCTTTTTTTTTTTTTTTTTTTTTTTTTTTGAGACAGAGTCTTGCTCTGTTGCCCAGGCTGGCATGCAGCGGCTGGATCTCAGCCCACTGCAAGCTCTGCCTCCCGAGTTTATGCCATGCTCCTGCCTCAGCCTCCCGAGTAGCTGGGACTACAGGCATCCGCCACCACGCCCGGCTAGGTGTTTTTGTATTTTTTTAGTGGAGACGGGGTTTCACCGTGTTAGCCAGGATGGTCTGGATCTCCTGACCTGGTGATCCCCCCGTCTCGGCCTCCCAAAGTGCTAGGACTTCAGGCTTGAGCCACCGTGCCCAGCGGAGACAGCATATTTTCTTAAACCTCATGAATCATTCTCTGTTAGCTTCCAGCTTTTCTTCTGTAGCTTCCTCATTTCTCTCAGCCTTTGTAGAATTAAAAAGGGTTAGAGCCATGCTCTGAATTATGTTTAACATTCGCATGTGAGAATGTTGTGTCTGGCTTGATCTTCTGTCCAGACCACTCAAACTTTCACCTTATTAGGAATAAGACAGTTTTGTTTTCTCATCGTTCATATGTTCACTAAAGTTAACACTCTCAATTTCCTTTAAGAACGTTTCTTTTGCATCCACAACCTGGCTAATTATTTGACACAAGAGACTTTTGGCCTCTTTCAACTTCTGACACTCCTTTCTCACTAAGCTTAATTATTTCTAGCTTCTGATGTAAAGTAAGAGACATCCAACTATGCTATTCTCTTGAATACTTACAGGTGGCTACAGGGTTGTTAATTGGTCTAATTTCAATCTTAGTGTGTCTCAAGAAATAAGGAGACCCGGATAGAGGAAGAAGTCTGGGGAACAACCAGTTGGTGAAGCAATCAGAACACACACAACATTTATCAATAACATTTGTTATCTTACATGAAGTAAGTGGTGCTCCTAAACAATTACAATAGTAAGATCAAAGATGTCTGTCACCATAATAGATATGATAGTAAAAAAGTGTGAAATATTGCAAGAATTCCGTGATTCCGAGACATGATTCCGTGATTGCAAGAATTGCAAGAATTCCGTGATTCCGAGACAAACCGTGATTCCGAGACATGAAGTGGGTACATGCTGCTGGAAAAATGGCACCAATTTCTCCAGCAGCTGGATGCAGTGTTGCTACAAACCTTCAATTTGTAAAGGCATCATATCTGTGAAGCACAATAAAGCAAAGCACAGGAAAATGAGGTATGTCTGTACAGTCTTTCATTTTTCTGGAGCACAATTATCAGAAACTTTCTGGGAAAGGCTGAAAATAGTTACACTTTTGAGACATTGCAGTTCTGAATGTGTGCCTGCTTTGATCCTTTTGTTTATCCAAGGGATTAAAAGACTGTCAACATAAGCATTGGTGACAGTACTCCAAGGTAGTATACATATTATTTGCCAAAAGCACTTCTGCACTATTTTTTTCCCTTTTTCTGCAATATATATATATATATATATATATATATATTTTTTTTTTTTTTTTTTTTTTATCATAGAAAGTCATGCCTTGCTCCATTACCTTCTTAATGATGTCAGTCATAGGTAACCTCAATTAGGTAACACCCACTGGCCACACAATGGAATATCTTAACCACAACTGCCCAACTCTCTCTGTTCTAATTATCTGGTTTTAATTTTCACCTAAATATTGAAAACCATTAAATATAGAGTATATTTTATGTGTTTATCTTTCTTATCATTTGTTTAACTTTTCTAAATGGTAAGTTCCTGGACGGCAGAATTTTATTTTATGTTTATTTCCACTGCTACATCTCTACTGTTAGGAAGAGTCCTTAGTAGAGATGAGGTGCCCAATATATTGTACTTATTGAAGGATACACCAGATGAGCGAACAAACAATTCAAGTTTGTTTTCATTGTCTGTGCTGGATATTTGTTGTTGGTACTGTCAAGTTTTCTAGAATGATTCAGTCAATCGTTTGCTCCCTTATATCTCTGTTCTTTATTTGAACCTCCTCTCAGGTCTTTTATTGTTCTTACTGTTCATCTCCTATAACTTTTTAAGTCTTTTAAATAAATCTCTCTCTAGATTATTTTCTCAACTCGACCTTTCTTTTACTGACTTTTTCATTTCTACTTACACATTTTTGTTTCTCTGAATATTCCTTTAAAAATTTTTTCTTACTTCAAGGGCAAAGTAAATTGTCTTATCTCTATGAGATTAATAATAAATTTGTTGATATTTTATTCTTCTCTATCTTTATTTCATCCAATATGCCTTTATTCATTATATTTATTTTATCTTTTGATGTCTGCCAGTGCTTAAGAAAAGGAAAGAAGTTGCTAACTGCAATCTTCTGGGTACCTAATTGAGTATGTCAACTTGGAATTTTCCTATAGAGTTTGTTGGGGAACTCTGATGGTGGCATCTTTAGGTCTTTTGGGCCAGTGTGTTTCTTCAGAGGGCACTCTGCCAATCTCCTGCCGGGGAAGTCAGAAATCTGAGAGATAAGTGAGGAAAGATGTCTGAAAGTCTTAGCATTCAATGTATGTAGGCCTAATTATTTTCATACAGGACTCATGCCCTCAACTATTATTAGTGTCTCCCAGTCCAGAGACTCTCTGTATATATGGCCCCTTACAGAGAATAAACCTCCTCCCTTCCACCAGGGTGCTAGTATATCTAGATATTTAACTACTTCTGAGACATCTTTTAACTTGCTTCCCCTTATTTTAGCATGCCTTCACTGATGGCTGCTGAATCTGTTGAGGCTTCTGAGTTTATAGATCATGTAACTCTTGGCTTTCTTAACTTCCAGCTAAAGATTTGACTTCCAGGGGCTTAGTAAATTAATATTACAAGTCTACCTACTTCCTAGCTTTCAAAATTTGATTGTTATTGTATTCCTGTACATCATCTTTGTGACTTTTTTATAATCCTTTTTAAGGGTGGGGAGGGAGAAAAATTAGATGTAGGTGTTAAGTATATCATCTTTATCTAGAAGCTACCTATGTTTGCTTGTGTTTAGATTAAACTACCATAATTGTGTCCTGTTCAGAAAAAATAAATTCTGGATATTGAATAATGAATATTTTGAATGATAATACATGCTGCAATATCAAATAGAGTACTATTTAGCATATAAATATACAATAGCTTGTTGGTTCTTCAATTCAATACTGTTAGACAAATAAAATAAGTAATACCATCATTCTTGTTTGAAAACATAGGGAACCAAAATCCAATAGCACTAACTAAGAGGGTCGTGGTAATTAGTTAGGCACCAAAGTCTATGATAGCTTTAATCATTTCAAATATAATACCTTTTTTAAACCATATCGTGTAACTGAAATATTTTATCTTTTCATTTTCAGGAGAACTTTTGGAATAAATATATTTTCATCACATAAAAAAAGTTGTCTAGAATAATATTGCTTTGTACACAATATCATTCAGCAATTAAATATATAGATTTTTATCCATTACTGTCTCTGTAGAGAAAGTCCCTGCTACAGAACATTAAGAACTCTCATGCACAATATTTATTTTTCTTAATAAAAAGTATGTGGCTGCATAAAATTTTAATCTTTAGAGATTTTTGAATTAATGGCATGTAGTGATAGATATTAAAAATTATGGTCATGAACTCTGGAGATTCTTGTAGAGATATGTGTTCAGAGTTCAATATCATTTCATCAAAGAAACTAATTCAGTAGAGTACAGAAAAATATCAGTATGTTAGGTTGTATTTTATTTTGTCTTTACAAACCCTTCTATTATAATACATCACCCTATTCTGTCGCCCGATCTATGTGTTTATGTGTGGATGTGTTGAAGTTCAACTTTAGTAATCTCTCATATTCTCATAAAGATATAATTCAGAAAAATATTTTAATAAAGATCTTGCTGTGCCATCTCTCTGTGTCTTATTAGTTTATTCAATTTTTAGTCCTTTATATAAGATTAGATTTCTGATGAAGGATATTATGTGTATGAATCATGAAACAATAATCAGAGAGTCTAGATTTTGAATTCCTGCATGAACAAGGGTGGGAGGAGTTGGTGGCGATGATCATAAAGATTGTGGCATATTTTTCCAGGAAACTATAATGTGCCATAAACAGGATAATAAAATTTTTAAAGCTTTGATATAAGGCAAAGCACAGTCGCTCTCACCTGTAATTTCAGCACTTAGGGCAGCAGAGACAGGAGGGTAACTTGAGCCTAGGAGTTCAAGACCTGCCTTGGCAATATAGTGAGACACTATTTTTCACAAAATGAAAAAATAAAATACAAAAAAAAAATCCCTTGATATTTTTATTTAGTATAAAGGTAATTCCGATGTTTAGACAAAATTAAGTGATAGTTTAATTTTGGTATATCAAAAAATACAATCAATAATATGCCCAAGCATTAGCAATAACTAATAGCACAAGAGAAAACAAAGAATATTTATAAAAACTTTGAAATCAGTAATCAGTATAGAAATAACCCAATATATGTGCTGGACCATTGTAGAGAGCACAGTTTTTATTATTATTATTATTATTATTATTATTATTATTATTATTATTATTCTTTAAGTTCTAGGGTACATGTGCATAACGTGCAGGTTTGTTACATATGTATACTTGTGCCATGTTGGTGTGCTGCACCCATCAACTCGTCAGCACCCATCAACTCGTCATTTACATCAGTTATAACTCCCAATGCAATCCCTCACCCCTCCCTCCACCCTGTGGTAGGCCCCGGTGTGTGATGTTCCCCTTCCCGAGTCCAAGTGATCTCATTGTTCAGTTCCCACCTATGAGTGAGAACACGTGGTGTTTGGTTTTCTGTTCTTGTGATAGTTTGCTAAGAATGATGGTTTCCAGCTGCATCCATGTCCCTACAAAGGACCCAAACTCATCCTTTTTTGTGGCTGCATAGTATTCCACGGTGTACATGTGCCACATTTTCTTAATGCAGTCTGTCACTGATGGACATTTGGGTTGATTCCAAGTCTTTGCTATTGTGAATAGTGCCGCAATAAACATACGTGTGAATGTGTCTTTATAGCAGCATGATTTATAATCCTTTGGGTATATACCCAGTAATGGCATGGCTGGGTTGTATGGTACATCTAGTTCTAGATCCTTGAGGAATCGCCATACTGTTTTTCATAATGGTTGAACTAGTTTACAATCCCACCAACAGTGTAAAAGTGTTCCTATTTCTCTGCATCCTCTCCAGCACCTGTTGTTTCCTGACTTTTGAATGATTGCCATTCTAACTGGTGTGAGATGGTATCTCATTGTGGTTTTGATTTGCATTTCTCTGATGGCCAGTAATGATGAGCATTTTTTCATGTGTCTGTTGACTGTATGCATGTCTGCTTTTGAGAAATGTCTGTTTATATCCTTTGCCCACTTTTTGATGGGGTTGTTTGTTTTTTTCTCGTAAATTTGTTTGAGTTCTTTGCAGGTTCTGGATATTAGCCCTTTGTCAGATGAGTAGATTGCAAAAATTTTCTCCAATTCTGTAGGTTGCCTGTTCACTCTGATGGTAGTTTCTTTTGCTGTGCAGAAGCTCTGAAGTTTAATTAGATCCCATTTGTCAATTTTGGCTTTGTTGTTGTTGCTTTTGGTGTTTCAGACATGAAGTCCTTGCCCATGCCTATGTCCTGAATGGTACTACCTAGGTTTTATTATAGGGTTTTTATGATACTAGGTCTAACATTTAAGTCTCTAATCCATCTTGAATTAATTTTCATATAAGGAGTAAGGAAAGGATCCAGTTTCAGCTTTCTACTTATGGCTAGCCAATTTTCCCGGCACCATTTACTAAGTAGGGAATCCTTTCCCCATTTCTTGTTTCTCTCAGGTTTGTCAAAGATCACATGGCTGTAGATGTGTAGTATTATTTATGAGGGCTTTGTTCTGTTCCATTGGTCTATATCTCTGTTTTGGTACCAGTACCATGCTCTTTTGGTTACTGTAGCCTTGCGATATAGTTTGAAGTCAGGTAGCGTGATCCCTCCAGCTTTGTTCTTTTGACTTAGGATTGTCTTGGCAATGCGGGCTCTTTTTTGATTCCATATGAACTTTAAAACAGTTTTTTCCAATTCTGTGAAGAAAGTCATTGGTAGCTTGATGGGAATGGCATTGAATCTATAAATTACCTTGGGCAGTATGGTCATTTTCACAATATTGATTCTTCCTATCCATGAGCATGGTATGTTCTTCCATTTGTTTGTGTCCTCTTTTATTTCACTGAGCAGTGGTTTGTAGTTCTCCTTGAAGAGGTCCTTTACATCCCTTGTAAGTTGGATTCCTAGGTATTTTATTCTCTTTGAAGTAATTGTGAATAGAAACTCATTCCTGCTTTGGCTCTCTGTTTGTCCGTTACTGGTGTATAAGAATGCTTGTGATTTTTGCACATTAATTTTGTATCCTGAGACTCTGCTGAAGTTGCTTATCAGCTTAAGGAGATTTTGGGCTGAGACGATGGGGTTTTCTAAATATACAATCATGTCATCTGCAAACAGGGACAATTTGACTTCTTCTTTTCCTAAGTGAATGTCCTTGATTTCTTTCTCTTGCCTGATTGCCCTAGCCAGAACTTCCAACACTATGTTGAATAGGAGTTGTGAGAGAGGGCATCCCTGTCTTGTGCCAGATTTCAAAGGGAATTTTTCCAGTTTTTGCCCATTCAGTATGATATTGGCTGTGGGTTTGTCATAAATAGCTCTTATTATTTTGAGGTACGTTCCATCAATACCAAATTTATTGAGCGTTTTTAGCATGAAGGGCTGTTGAATTTTGTCAAAGGCCTTTTCTGCATCCATTGAGATAATCATGTGGTCCTTGTCTTTGGTTCTGTTTATATGCTGGATTACGTTTATTGATTTGTGAATGTTGAACCAGCCTTGCATCCCAGGGATGAAGCCCACTTGATCATGGTGGATAAGCTTTTTGATGTGCTGCTGAATCCGGTTTGCCAGTATTTTATTGAGGATTTTTGCATTGATGTTCATCAGGGATATTGGTCTAAAATTCTCTTTTTTCATTGTGTTTCTGCCAGGCTTTGGTATCAGGATGATTCTGGCCTCATAAAATGAGTTAGAGAGGATTCCCTCTTTTTCTATAGATTGGAATAGTTTCAGAAGGAATGGTACCAGCTCCTCCTTGTACCTCTAGTAGAATTCAGCTGTGAATCCATCTGGTCCTGGACTTTTTTTGGTTGGTAGGCTATTAATTATTGCCTCAATTTCAGAGCCTGCTATTGGTCTATTCAGGAATTCAACTTCTTCCTGGTTTAGTCGTGGAAGAGTGTAAGTGCCCAGGAAATTATCCATTTCTTCTAGATTTTCTAGTTGATTTGCGTAGAGATGTTTATAGTATTCTCTGATGGTAGTTTGTATTTCTGTGGGGTCGGTGGTGATATCCCCTTTATCATTTTTTATTGTGTCTATTTGATTCTTGACTGTTTTCTTCTTTATTAGTCTTGCTAGTGGTCTGTCAATTTTGTTGATCTTTTCAAAAAACCCACTCCTGGATTCACTGATTTTTTGGAGGGTTTTTGTGTCTCTATCTCCTTCAGTTCTGCTCTGATCTTAGTTATTTCTTGCTTTCTGCTAGCTTTTGAATGTGTTTGCTCTTGCCTCTCTAGTTATATTAATTGTGATGTTAGAGTGTCAATTTTAGATCTTTCCAGCTTTCTCTTGTGAGCATTTAGTGCTATAAATTTCCCTCTACCCACTGCTTTAAATGTGTCCCAGAGATTCTTGTATGTTGTGTCTTTGTTCTCATTGGTTTCAAAGAACATCTTTATTTCTACCTTCAGTTCGTTATGTACCCAGTAGTCATTCAGGAGCAGGTTGTTCAGTTTCCATGTAGTTGAGCAGTTTTGATTGAGTTTCTTAGTCCTGAGTTCTAGTTTGATTGCACTGTGGTCTGAGAGACAGTTTGTTATAATTTCTGTTCTTTTACATTTGCTGAGGAGTGCTTTACTTCCAATTATGTGGTCGATTTTGGAATAAGTGTGATGTGGTGCTGAGAAGAATGTATATTCTGTTGATTTGGGGTGGAGAGTTCTATAGATGTCTATTAGGTCTCCTTGATGCAAAGCTGAGTTCAATTCCTGGATATCCTTGTTAACTTTCTGTCTTGGTGAGCTGTCTAATGTTGATAGTGGGGTGTTGAAGTCCCCCATTATTATTGTATGGGAGTCTAAGTCTCTTTGTAAGTCTCTAAGGACTTGCTTTATGAATCTGGGTGCTCCTGTATTGGGTGCATATATATTTAGGATAGTTAGCTCTTCCTGTTGAATTGATCCCTTTACCATTATGTAATGGCCTTCTTTGTCTCTTTTGATCTTTGATGGTTTAAAGTCTGTTTTATCAGAGACTAGGATTGCAACCTCTGCTTTTTTTTATTCTCCGTTTGCTTGGTAGATCTTCCTCCATCCCTTTAGTTTGAGCCTATGTATGTCTCTACATGTGAGATGGGTCTCCTGAATACAGCAGACTGATGGGTCTTGACTCTATCCAGTTTGCCAGTCTGTGTCTTTTAATTGGGCCATTTAGTCTGTTTACATTTAAGGTTAATATTGTTATATGTGAACTTGATCCTTCCATTATGATATTAACTGGTTATTTTGCTCGTTAGTTGATGTAGTTTCTTCCTAGCCTCGATGGTCTTTACATTTTGGCATGTTTTTGCAATGGCTGGTACCGATTGTTCCTTTCCATGTTTAGTGCTTCCTTCAGGGTCTTTTGTAAGGCAGGCCTGGTGGTGACAAAATCTCTAAGCATTTGCTTATCTGTAAAGGATTTTATTTCTCCTTCACTGATGAAACTTAGTTTGGCTGGATGTGAAATTCTGGGTTTAAAATTCTTTTCTTTAAGAATGTTGAATATTGGCCCCCGCTCTCTTCTGGCTTGGAGAGTTTCTGCTGAGAGATATGCTGTTAGTCTGATGGGCTTCCCTTTGTGGGTAACCTGACCTTTCTCTCTGGCTGCCATTAAGATTTTTTCCTTCATTTCAACTTTGGTGAATCTGACAATTATGTGTCTTGAAGTTGCTCTTCTCGAGGAGTATCTTTGTGGCGTTCTCTGTATTTCCTGAATTTGAACGTTGGCCTGTCTTACTAGGTTGGGGAAGTTCTCCTGGATGATATCCTGAAGAATGTTTTCCAACTTGGTTCCATTTTCCCCCTCACTTTCAGGCACTCCAATCAGACGTAGATTTGGTCTTTTTACATAATCCCATACTTCTTGCAGGCTTTGTTCATTTCTTTTTCTTTTTTCTTTTGGTTTCTCTTCTCGCTTCCTTTCATTCATTTGATCCTCAATCGCTGATACTCTTTCTTCCAGTTGATCGAGTGGGTTACTGAAGCTTGTGCATTTGTCATGTATTTCTCGTGTCATGGTTTTCATGTCTGTCATTTCGTTTATGACCTTCTCTGCCTTAATTATTCTAGTTATCAATTCTTCCACTCGTTTTTCAAGATTTTTAGTTTCTTTGTGCTGGGTCCGTAATTCCTCCTTTAGCTGTGAGAAGTTTGATGGACTGAAGCCTTCTTCTCTCATCTAGTCAAAGTCATTCTCTGACCAGCTTCGGTCCGTTGCTGGCGATGAGCTGCGCTCCTTTGCGGGGGGAGATGTGCACTTATTTTTTGAATTTCCAGCTTTTCTGCCCTGCTTTTTCCCCATCTTTGTGGTTTTATCTGCCCCTGGTCTTTGATGATGGTGACGTACTGATGGGGTTTTGGTGTAGGTGTCCTTTCTGTTTGATAGTTTTCCTTCTAACAGTCAGGACCCTCAGCTATAGGTCTGTTGGAGATTGCTTGAGGTCCACTACAGACCCTGTTTGCCTGGGTATCAGCAGCAGAGGCTGTAGAAGATAGAATATTGCTGAACAGTGAGTGTATCAGTCTGATTCTTACTTTGAAAGCTTCCTCTCAGTGGTGTACTCCACCCTGTGAGGTGTGGGGTGTCAGACTGCCCCTAGTTGGGGATGTCTCCCAGTTAGGCTACTCAGGGGTCAGGGACCCACTTGAGCAGGCAGTCTGTCCCTTCTCAGATCTCAACCTCCATGTTGGGAGATCCACTGCTCTCTTCTAAGCTGTCAGACAGAGTCGTTTGTGTCTGTAGAGGTTTTTGCTGCTTTTGTTGTTGTTGTTGTTGTTTAGCTGTGCCCTGTCCCCAGAGGTGGAGTCTACAGACACAGGCAGGCTTCCTTGAGCTGCTGTGAGCTCCACCCAGTTCGAGCTTCCCAGCGGCTTTGTTTACCTACTTAAGCCTCAGGAATGGCGGGTGCCTGTCCCTCAACCTTGCTGCTGCCTTGCGGTTAGATCGCAGACTGCTGTGCTAGCAATGAGGGAGGCTCCGTGGTCTGGGACCCTCCAGGCCAGGTGTGGGATATAATCTCCTGGTGTGCCCGTTTGCTTAAAGTGTAGTATTGGCGTGGGAGTTACCTGATTTTCCAGGTGTTGTGTGTCTCAGTTCCCCTGGCTAGAAAAAGGGATTCCCTTCCCCCTTGCGCTTCCCAGGAGAGGTGATGCCTCGCCCTGCTTCAGCTCTCGCTAGTTGGGCTGCAGCAGCTGATCAGCACCGATTGGCACTCCCTAGTGAGATGACCCCAGTACCTCAGTTGAAAATGCAGAAATCACCCGTCTTCTGTGTCGTTAGCACTGGGATTTGGAGACTGGAGCTGTTCCTATTCGGCCATCTTGCTCTTCCCTGAGAGCACTGTTAAATAACACTATTTAGTTAAAATAGTAAGGCCTAGAAAGGAAACTATATCCAATATTCACTAATTACTATACAATCTATCAAAAAAGAAATTGTTGATAATTTTAAAGAAAATTTATTAATTAACAAAGTTGATGAATTGACCAGAATAGAAGACATAGAGCCAAATATTGTTTGTTGGAAGTTTTTTAGAGGATAAAAATATTTTAAGTACTCACAGGAAACACGATGTATTACTTAATGCATTCTTCTTCAAAAATAGGCTTTCCATATAGAGAACAAGTAAAAATAGATTCTCACTCATTCTTTTTACAACTAATTCTTTGTGATTTGAATCAAAATATATTAAAAACTTTAAAACTATTGAGAATAGTAAAGCAGTACTTATGTACTTGTTATATGTGACTTGCTATTTATTGGAAAAAGCACTGACAATAAAGGAAAAAGCATATATGTACATATAAATCTATGTATAATTTCTTAAAAACAAAATATTCTCTACAGAAAACAAAAAAAGTCTCCCTAAAATCAAAGTTATAAATAATAATAGCAGAAAGGGAGAAATTACGATGCACAAAACTGAAAAAAGATTAGTTTCTAGATTATATTCAGGTATTTAAAACCTAAAATGAATTTTAAAAATTCAGATAAGCCAGTAAAAATAGTGGAATAGTTATCTGAGAAAGATTTACAGACTTTAATTCTGAATGATCACTGTATATATTGAAAAGTGAAAAATATGTAATTCTGTTCATAATCAAAAAATTAAAACATGTACAGTGGGCTGCCACACCCACTAGAGTGTCCAAAAATAATGAAGTCTGATAACATTAATTATGAGTAGGAATGCATATTGGCTCTGCTACATTGCAGTCCAACTTAATAATGTCTAGCAAAGTGAAAAATATCAGTAAACCACAGTTTAAAATTGTCATTTGGCTATTTATCTATAAAATAATATTTCAAATGTATTGTAAAAAATAAGATCTTGAATAACATTTGAGATAGCATTTTCTGCAACAGTCAAACAGAAAATTAAATGTTCTCAAATACAATGTAGGGAATAAGTAAATTATACAGTATTCACATCACAGCATATTGAATAGAAGTTTAAATGAATAAATCATCACATCTATATCAGCACTCACTGCTCTCAAAATTGTATCTTTGAATTTCACAATAATGAGATAATAAATTGATGTAAAGTTTAATACATAAGTGCAACCATGTTTGATATTAATTATCATTACTCAATTATGACCAAAATTGCAACAGTATGCATGAGAATTTAGAAAACAAATTAATCATATTGGCTATCTCTGTGAGAAAGAAAGGTGAATGAAAATAAGCAGGCATAAAAAAGTGAACATTTCATATATATTTAAAGGAACTAATTTAATATATAATTCATTATAGAAAATAATACTGACATTATTTTATAATGTTGGACATGTGCATACCCCATGATATAGTATTCCATCACTTAATTATGCACTGCAGGTAGATGTATACACATATACCTCAGGAGATATATACACAATGTTTACAACATCATCTCTGTTCAAAATATCAAAAAGTCAGAAATCATCCAAATGCCAACTTAAAAGAGAATGAATATATATATATATAATAGACTGAATGTTTGTTTTCTTTAAAACTCATATTTTGAAGTCCTAACCCCAATGTGATGGTATTAGGTGGCAGAACTTTTGGAGGTGATTAATTTAGGATGGTGGAGCCCACATGAATGGAATTAATGGTCTTAGAAATGAGGGTCAGTGCTTCCTCACCCCTTACGTCATGCGAATGTACAAGGAAAAGTTGCCAGTTTGCAAACTCAAAGGAATCCCTCAGAACCCAATTATGCTGCCACTCTGATCTTGAACTTCCGGCCTCCAGAACTGTAAGAAATAAATTTCTGTTGTTTATAACCACCCAGTTTATGGTACTTTGTTATGGTAGCCCAAGTAGAATCAGTATATTATCTCAATGGATTTTATACAGCAGCAAAATGAATAAACTACAACCACACAAAGCAACATAGATAATTTTCAAAACAATAATGATGATGATAGATAAAGATAGGCGTATAAGACGCTATTAGTGTGATGTCATTCCTATAAATCTTGAATATAAACATATATCAACAACACTTTGTTTAGGAATATATGTATACAAAAATATTTCATAACACTCAAGGCAATGATGAAGACATAATTTAGGCTGGCATGATCTCTGTGGAGGGAAAGACAAGAGGTAGATGGTAAAGACACATACCTAAGTGGACACGAGTTGATGGCAGCATTCCAGTCCTTGTATGTGATGATGATGTCACATGTTTATTACAGTATTGAGCCTTAGACTTGCATAAATATTATGTTTTTATCAATTATAATAATAGGATAAATATATATAAATATCTGAAGAAATAAGTATGAAAAAGTGTTAACATTAAAAAATTTGTTTAACAAGAATGTAGGTATTTCTTGAATTTATCTTTTATTCCAAGTCATTCCCATTTTCTTTCAATAACAGGTTCTTCAAAAATCCCCCTGGCATACACCCACTGCCCAGTTCCAAAGCCAACCTTATATTTTTATGTATTTGTTAAGAAAGTACCCTGCTTCTGGTACCAAAATCTACATCATTATCTATAGTGTGTGACAAAATTCCCCCAAACTTAGCAGCTTATACCACTAACATTTATTTTCCCAGTTTCTGTGGGTCAGAATCTGTTTATTTTATTTTTGTTTATTTATTTATTTATTTATTTATTTATTTATTTATTTATTATTTTGTGGATAGAATGAAAAAATTGCCTTAAATAGATCATTAGTAGAAATCTGGAATTTGAGGATGCTGCTGGTGAATGCTCAAAAGGAAATAAGGAAATTATTATTGGAACTTGGAGGAAAGGTGACCCTTTATCTATAGAAAACATAAATCGTATCAACAATATCACCTGCAGACATGTGGAAAGTAGAAAATGTGCATCGAATAATGATTGAGTTAGCTAAGTAAATTTTCAAAGTGTTAAATATCCCATCTGGTTAAATCTTGCTGCTTATAGTAAAATGTGAAAGAATTGAGATAAATTGCAGAAAGGATTGCTAAACAAATGGAGACAGTACTCGATGGTTTTAAAAATTTTAAGTCTTTCCAGATTGCAAACCATGCTAAAATTAAGAAGTAACATGCAAGAAAATATCTATTTTAGGAAACTGCAAGTAAAATGTGGTCAGAGAAGAAGCTGAAGATGTGGCTGTGAAGATTTTTGTCAAGAACTCAGAGATCAAAGAGGTTCCTCAGGGTACTATTCAGTCAAACTAAAAGAACTTTAATGAGATTAAAGGATTGCCTCAGAGATCCTTTCAATCAAACAATAAGACCTGCAAGAAGTTTAAGATCTTATTTTAAAGAGATTAGTGGGTATGTCTTTTCTTTAAAAAGTAAAACCAAATGAGATTCACAGAAAGTCTACAGAGACTTTGAGAGAATTGTATTTGCAGACAACCTGTCTTTGTGGACCCAAGGAGTTGGAGACAGAGCAAAAATTTTTAAAAAGACATTCAATCTCCAAAATTCTTCTGGAAGAAGCAGGTGGAATCCACTCATCTGTACCACCTTTCCAAAAAAAAAAAAAAAAAAGTGAAAAAATGAGTCAGAGGGTGGAATCAAGGACCTCAGAATACCTTAGTATAGACTTATAGACTCAAGAAATGTGGAGGAATGTTTATAAGAAAATGAAGAATATGTCATTCTTTTTTTAGCTGGATACCAGAATTACTCTGGACTCCTTTGTGTCTCTCATTTTGCTCATTTTTTTTTAAATAGGAGCATCTCTTGCATTATCTATGTTTGTCCCATCATTATATGCTAGATGTGTGAGAACAATATCTGTCTCTTTAATTCTACAGCTCAAGAGAAACTATACCCAGGAGTTCTATTTAAGGAACTACACTTGACAAGCTACATCCACACTAGACCTGATTTAGGAAATGAGATTCTTGACTTTTAGTGAATGCTTAAATGGGATAAGCCTTTTGGGGACCTTAAGAATGAATGAGAATACTGTACATATGGTAAGGGTGATGGGGACCAGAAGAAACACTGTAATAGTCTCTAAAATGACTCCCAGTCACTATCCCCTGCTATTTATGACTTTGTATAAGAATGGGATTTCTCATTTCCCTCCTGGCAAATGGGAGTTGGACCTGAGGACTCATTTCTAAATAGAGTATAGCAATATCTTAGATGTCCCTTTCAGAGGCACCAAGCTAAATTAAGCCCAGATTGCTGAACCGGAGAAGCTGTGAGATAATAAATGCTTGCTGTTTTAAAGTACGTTTTGGCATAATTTGTTACATACTAGAGAAAATTCATACAGATACAAAAGATAAAATGCTTATGTCAAGTCCTTATGTAGAAACAGAGAAAATTAGAGAAGTAAAATAAATTGGCTTTGGAGGTAGAGACATGAATCTTCAGACTGACAAGACACACAAATTGTCAAGAAAAAAGGGAAAAGACACACACTTAGTCAGATGCTGAAAACTTTTGATAACCAATGTAAGTTTTTTTTTTAATTTCTAATAAGTTATAAGAACTTTTCTTTAAAAAATGCAAATTTCTAGGGCTTGGAAGTTATACTTACCATATTATTCCAAGAAAATAGTGGGTTAAAACAATGTACAAATCCAGGGGTAAGTGAACTGCATTCCAACATGATAGCTGAAGAGCAAGCCCATAAGGTACTTAGTATAACTGAGAACAGAGAGAGTCAGATATCCCCAGGATGATAAAGACAGGATATTAAATATACAGTGTGAATATATGAAAGAGCTTAAAAATAAAAGTAAAGAAGTATTTCTTCAACTGGAATAAAGAAAGGGAAATAGATGCTCTGAGACAATTAAAAAATGTTATGCAAGAAAATAATGTTATCAGTGTTAAACAATCTGAAATGTGGCATGATTTAAAATTGATCAATTGTAAAAAAAATGGTGGTTTCTAAAACAGGGAAGCCAGATCTTCATTGATTTAATAATTTAGCAAAGATTATATAATTTCAGTAATAATTTCTTTATGTATAATGCTTTGAAGTTTATAACACTAATTTGTTATAGTAATTTTACTATGATCTGGATTTGTTTTCCTATGATTTCTACGAGATACTAAGTTTACGAGTCAATTTTTTCCTACTAATGTCTCTTAGAATATCATGATAAAACTCAACTAAGGTTTTATAACATAAAGTTAGGAAACAAAATCGGAGACTCTACATTATTGTTTCATTTTAGGCTATAGTGTCCATTTTGCTTTGCATTTCTTTTCTCTGTGAGTATTTAAACCACATTTTTTTTTTTCTTTTTTGATACCTTATGTGGATTACATGGCTATGACATGGGCAGTTAAATAATACATTAAAAATTTTTTAATAATATTAAATATACTGTGCACAGGTATATATTCTAAACCCAAGGAAGTATAATGTCTAGATAAAGCCCTGAGAACCAAATACTTAGTTCAAGCCATATTGGCAGTTACCAATGTAGCTTATTTTTATGAACGCACCTATTAAATTTCTTTATGTAGCAAATTTTACTTAAGCCTCTATAGAAATAGGTTAAAAATAAACACAGATTATGATATTAATTTCTAAATATATAATATAAACTTCCAAGGCATTTTAAAAAAAGCACATTCTCTTTATGAAGTAATTATATTTTTTCCTAAAGTCTGAATTTTTTTCTAGTTTTAATTCAGTCCTTTCCATGTAAAATTAAATTATGTTATTTTGTGTTAATAATGACTATTTCTGGGTAAGTTTCAGGTACTTTTGTTTTAAATCAAAAACTTTTTCCAGCCGGGCCAACATAGTGAAACCTGGTCTCTACTAAAAATACAAAAATTAACCGGGCATGGTGGCTTGTGCCTGTAATCCCAGCTACTTAGAGAATTGCCTGAACCTGGGAGGTAAAGGTTGCTGTGAGCTGAGTTCATGCCACTGCCCTCCAGCTTGGGTGACAGAGCAAGACTCTGTCTCATAAACAATAACAATAACAACAACAACAACAAAACAAAAAACAAATGTATTCATGTGCTTTATATGTTCACAATCATTATTTTGGCCATGCATTTGTACTGCTTATAAAATTAGAAAAGTGAGCAACATTTTTAATCAAAACTTTAATTATATGAGTACTTTAACCAAATAAGTATTTGTTCTCAGGGCTTCATCTCTTATATATCCTTGGGTTTAGGTTATTAATATGACTAAGAATTAGGTTTTAACCCATATATTTTTATTTCACTCAGTTGAATCTGTGCACAAAATATTTAGTATTATTAAAACTTTAAAAATTACTATTTAACTGTCCATGTCATAGCCAAGGAATCTAGGTAAAATTTAAAAAATATATATGTAGTTTAAAGATTCCACAGGGAAAATAAATACAAAGCAAAATGGTGACTGTGGACTAAAATGAAACAAAAATAATATAATTAAACAAGCTTCTGAATATATTCTATTTTAATTATTAGCATACTATTTTATTCATTATGCTCACATTTGTCTCATACTCATTTACCAAGACTTCATCAATCTTATACATCCTCTTATCTATTTCTGCCCTTGTGAGTATACTTTATCACCCTAAAATATGCAAATACTTATATAAGACAGTAATTAACAGGTGGCTCAGCATATATTTAAAATCTCATCATCCTGCAGGTTGACAATGTTTTTTGTTCTTGACCCATGCAGTTATGTCCTTTAGGAAAGTCTACTTGCTTCTGTGCTTGTTGTGTGTGGTCCCTCCAAAATGCCCTTGATTATTATATAATCAGAAAAGGATTACTTGTGTTCGTTACAATGAGATCATTCCTTTATCCTGTGCATATCACTACCATGAATTCCTCTTTAAAAGCAGAAATCTAAGTACACTCAGTTTTATTAACCTGTCCAATCAATGTCACTTTCTGCCTACAACTTCATTTCAGAAACATCTACATACAGCTGTCTATAATGCACGTTCCCATCCATCCATCTAATGAACCAGCTGATTTTTAAATGCCAAACATGTCAAACTCCTTCAAATTTTCTACTGTTTTCTTTCATCTTTGAAATTATCCAGTATGCCAAAATACTATAATTTATTCTCTTTATTTCTTTTTCCTTTTTTAAAAAAAAGGTTTATATTTTAAATACTTGACTTGAGGTGTGTGTGTGCATGTGTGTGTATGTAGAGAGAGATATATGCCTGTAATAAATATTGAGGTTCCTGTAATAAATATTAATGTTTTAAGGACTTTATGACATCTAGATATTGCACAAGCTTGCAGTTATGTAAGTTTGGGTTAATAGCGTAGGCTTTTAGGAAAGTGGTATTAGAAAAGTTAATTAATCTCACTGCTTGTCTCAGATTTTTTTCAGAAAAAAATGTTTTAAAAAATACAAACCTTTAATTTATATTATTATTCTAATGACAACATTAACATTTGATCTTTTTTAAAACTTTATATGTATCAAAATTATTATTTTTTTAGTATATGGGACATATAAAAAACGTAGATTTACAACATGAACTTTTTTTTTTTTTTTTTTTTTTTTTTTTTTTTTTTTTTTGAGACGGAGTCTTGCTCTGTCACCCAGGCTGGAGTGCAGTGGCCAGATCTCAGCTCACTGCAACCTCTGCCTCCCGGGTTCAGGCCATTCTCCTGCCTCAGCCTTCCGAGTAGCTGGGACTACAGGCGCCCGCCACCGCGCCCGGCTAGTTTTTTGTAATTTTTAGTAGAGATGGGGTTTCACCGTGTTAGCCAGGATGGTCTTGATCTCCTGACCTCGTGATCCGCCCGTCTCGGCCTCCCAAAGTGCTGGGATTACAGGCTTGAGCCACCGCGCCCGGCCGAACATTTTTATTTCATTGGATTATATGCTGTAACTATACCCAAGATTTGTTTTAATGCTGAATATGAATTAACACACTCTAATTTTAAAATTATTCTTATAAATCACAATGCACAGCTCACAATAGGTACTGCAAAAATTACAGCTATTGCTATTACAAGTGATATAAATGTGAAGCTAATGAGAGAAAGCTTAGTAGATGGGATATAAGCATAAACAGAAAGAAAGAGTACAAAACCAAAATTCTGTTTAACAGTCCTTCAGCATTAATTCTATTGGGAAGTAAGAATGGAAAATAAATTGTCATTTAAAATGCTATCTATTTAATATAGTTTTATTCAGATACTGCTTTTTCAAAATTCCTCTGTTTTTCCTGCAATTAAAATTAATCAGACTTCTGAACTTTCTTTGAATTAGGTAAAAATAAATAGCATGTTCAAGGTAATACATATGGCTAGAGGATTGTTTAGATATTGGCATATTACCAAACATTCCAGAGCTCAGTTTGGCCCTGGTCCCAGGAATCCTGCTGCTTGCAATAGAAGAGGCAGCCAGATACTATAGAACGATACTCATCACCTAGCAACTAATTAAAGCAACAGTGTGCTAGGAACCAAGCTGTCTAACCAAGATTAGAGACAAAGAGAGAAAGAGCTTTAAGTGTTATTCTTCTTTTAGTGCTGTCAAAAATACGGTCTCTTACCAAGATATAGAGTGATCTCTATCTATAGACAATATGCAACCTGGGTGAGAAATTCTGAGAAATTAATCAGGATAGTTACATTTATATTCCCAATTCCATTCAGAAATAAACCTCTATTGTGTAGATTTTCAAAACTTACATTTATTCAGTTGTTTGTTTATCTAGTAGCCTATTTACTTGTGCATATATTTAAATAACTTCAAATTTGAATGCAGCTTTATAAAAACTATGCAAGACATATATAGCAAAGCAAGTTTCTGTATCTGACACTTTTTGTGTTCTACCTCTTCTTTGCTTGGCATCAGCCACTTATTTGAAAAGCAGCTGACAGCTCTGCGCAGGATTCAACATAGCTTATGTTACAAGTGTCTAGCCTTAAGCTAACACTAGGTCTCTTTCACCGTAGATATGTCAGCTTGAACTTCGATAGCCCAGGATGCCTGGTAATAATGCCCCAATTGCCAATGCTCAACTAATGTGGGATGAAGGCAGGAGCTAAAGAAAAAATGCCCTCCTCAGTCAATCCATTGTTGAGCAATTCTGAGAGTCATTCTCTAGGCTCCTTTACAGGTCTAGCGAGGAACTCAGTGCCAGGTGCCTGCAGTTATGGCCTCAATATTGTACCCTTGTAGCAGTTTTCCCTCCTTCAATTGCTGTTGCAAAGTCAGGGGGTAGGTAGTGCCAAGAACTCAAGTTAAGACTCTTGGCACTGGTACTAGTCCTGGAAACAGATCCTCAGGATGGGCCTCTGGAAATAAAACACATACCGATCAGACAAAAACAAGGACCTGACCCCATTTCTGGTGGTAAGTGAAGTGGTGATAACACCTGGCATATGGCAGTGTCACAATTACTAAATCTCATGCAGTTGAGAACATGGAAGATAGTGAAAGATAGAGCTGATAAAGTTTTGGGCTATGAGATAACTAAGGTAGTGGTATGTTATTTAAACATGGGAAATTAGCTGATTTTTGTTAACTACTTTCGAAGTCTTGGAAAAATGAAATGGCAGGCTCGGGTCAGTTAACTACGAATTCAAAGTATTCAGAGGTCTTCTAGGGTAACTTTCAAACTACCCTAATCTCTTGCAGCCATAGTGCAATTTGGGCAGCAAATCAGTCCCAGAATTTAAATATACATGTGGCAGAGTGGCAAAAAAGATTTATTGTGCAGCATCAATAGATCCCCTATGCAAAACTCCAAGTCCTAATGAGAATGGAGTGGAAATGTGTGTTGTGGAATGAGAAAAGCGGTCTAGATGATCTTAAAAATCTCGAAACCACAGTTTCCTTTGAGCACTATTGACACAGAGAAGACCTCTTACACTTGTCAGATGACTACAACCTCGCTCATGCGGAGACCTGGCAAAAATGACACTTGAGGCAGATGCTTTCCAAAATGCTGCTGTTCTCCTCTGAATCATCTGCTTCGTCTACTCATTATTTTTATACCATTAACAAGAGAGGGATAATTCCACCTGTGTTTCAGAGGAAGATGGTAATTACTCCAAACTCATTGCAAGACTTCATCATTATTATACATGATAACATAATTATAAATTTTATAAATTATACTTTATACATAAAGGCAAAGATTAAAGGAAGACATATGGATTGAATCTTGAGGTTTATGAACCAAGGTAGGGGTTTAGAGTATAAAAACTGGATAGAGAAGAATTTATTAATATGGAGCAATTTCTCATGTTTCAGGGATTAACTTCTGGCAAGCATAACTGGAACTTCTGATACACCACTGGAATGGATTATTAATACTAGGGTGCAAAATTGCCTAGAGTTAATGAGGTGGGAATGATATAACTGTCTTGGAGGAGTACTGTGGAAGGATGTATTCGTTCAGTAGTGGTAGTAGACGCCTTTTCACCTGAATAGGAACCCTGGAAGATCCCCCAAAAAGATCACAAAGACAATGGGGGAGGTACTCTTTCCACTGTCATTGTCAGTAACCTTTTTTGTGGTTGTCCACTGTCATGCAGATTGAATCAAGGGTAGGAAAGGCACTATTAACTGGGATCAGTATCTTCAGTGGGGATGATAGGGTTTAGGAATGGGCAAGACTTTGTGATGACAATTATATATCAGAGATGAAATAGATAAAGTACTTGGAAAGGTCCTAAGTCATAAATATGTAGCAATGAACAATAAATGGATATCCCATTTATAAGTAGCAGCTACATCCATGAAATAAAAATAATGTGGAATAGCTATCTCTGTAAAATATTATTACTCTAAATATACACGTGTAATTTATATTTCAGAAATATCTGATATAAGAATTTTGAATTAGTTTTATGCATTTAATCTCAATGTAGATGCACAGATTTTAGTTATGCAATTTACTTATTTTACATGTTTAAAATCTCATTGTAAATTATGTGAATTATGTAAATTATATGAAGATTAGGACATTCCACAGTAAAAATAAAAACCTAAATAACTTAGAGATTCATTTCAGTTAAGAGAGGGGGTGTGTTCAAGTAGGTAGACAGGTTGACTAAGGCTTTATTTTGACAATTCTTCCATGATCAGTGGAGCAACAAAAGAATACAGTGTATGATAGCCAACTTTATAAATTTCCACCCAAAAGTTATCCTTGAACCATCTCACATTTCGTTGGCCAAAGCATGTCACGTGACTGTGCTTGAGATCAGCAGAGTGGAAATGTATAATCTTTGTCACCAGAGAAAAGGTGACTACCAAAATGATATTGCACACAATCATGCAATCTATTATTTTTATTTTCAAAAGATTTAAGACCAAAATACACACACACATATACATACATGTATCCTGAATAAAATCCCTTTTGGGCTGCAAATACCAGATTCTTTTTTTTTTTTTTTTTTGAGACAGAGTCTTGCTTTGTCCCCCAGCTGGAGTGCAGTGGTGCGATCTTGGCTCACTGCAACCTTCACCTCCCGAGTTCAAGTGATTCTCCTGCCTCAGTCTCCTGAGTAGCTGAGATTACATACACGTGCCACCACACCCAGCTAATTTTTGTATTTTTAGTAGAGACAGGGTTTCACCATGTTGTCCAGGCTGGTCTTGAACTCCTGACCTCGTGATCTGCCTGCCTTGGCCTCCCAAAGTGCTGGGATTACAGGCTTGAGCCACCATGCCTGGCCCCAGATTTCTTTAAGCAAAAATCAACCAGAGTTTGAAAGACTGAAACAGGTCTAATTACATAGAAATAAGATATAAAATTAGTAAGCTCTTGAAGGTCCTAAGAGAAATTTATGTGAAGATTAGATAAAGGGCAAAGGCTCAGAAACTACAAGTATGCAGTCTCTTATTCACACTTCCAAAACACAAAGGACTCTGACAACCACTTGGTATGAACACTCATATATTTCCTTGCAGAAATAGTAGTGTGCTTGATTAAAGAGTATTGTTTAATACCACCCAAAATCTGAATTCCAAAATGTAGTTTTCCTTCAAAATTTTTGGATAAGGTACAGAGAACTTCTGCTATCCTGGGTCAAAATTGTCTTTAGGGTAGTGCTGAAAGAGTAATATGAGAACATGGTAACTGATGCCTTTTTCGTATGGTTTAAACTCAAGAAGAGTGTGTATAACTGAAGTTGCACATTTGTCATGGTAAAGTGCTGTAACAAATATCTGGTGCTTGAAAGCAACTTTGTCTCTTCCTGCAGTTGACAGTATGGAATGGATTCAGCCTGGAATATTTTCTAATCACAGAGAGATACTGAGAGGAGTATTGATGAGGGATATATTTGTAAAGGTCAACGTAGGCCCAAGATATAATCTAATGAGCAGAGAGTTCTCTGCCTCCCTGGTATGAAAATAAATAAGATGATGATGCTTTTTCTGATACTTAGATGGTAATTTGGAAAGAGGTATTGGGAAGGGCAAACTCTTGGAAGGGATAATGGCACATATTCACAATTCATCTTTTACAATGGCTACTTTACCTGAAATAAATGAAAGTAAGAAATGTAAACATTTTTGTTTTAGCTTTTTTTTTTTTTTTTGCCACCATGAAATAAATGATCTTTTTTCAACTCTGAATAAAGGTACACTAAGATATAGATTTAAAAACTACAAGAGAAGCTGAATGTGGTGACTCACACCTGTGATCCCAGTACTTTGAGAGGTTAAGGCAAGAGGATTGTTTGATCCCAGGAGTTTGAGAACAGCCTGGGAAACATAGCAAGACCTCATCTCTACAAAAAAAATAAATATAAATAAATAAAAATAAAAATTAGCTGGGCATGGTGGCATAAGCCTATAGTCCCAACTCATAGGAATGCTGAGGCAGGAGAATTGCTTGACCCTAGGAGTTGCAGGCTGCAGTGAGCTATGATCATGCCACTGCATTCCAGCCTGGGTGACAGAGCAAAACTCTGCCTCTAATAAATAAATTAATAAACAAACAAATAAATAAATACATATAACTCAGTTTCAAGGCAAAATGGAGACCATGAGCTTAAAATAACAAGAGATTTAAATATTTCTTTGACTATGTGTATATAAAAATTGTATGTAATTACATGTATAAATATACAAATTCATATATAATATATATGATTATATATTAGAATCAACCCTGATATACATATTTCATATTTTCTAATAAATATTGATTTTATTTATAATTACATTGCTTAAGTAATCTGCTAGAATTTATAAATAGCATTGGCAATCAATAGGTTTACAAAAGCTCAATGTTTAAAAAAATTATATTAAATGCTCAAAATTTCAGTGTTTCCATGTTTGGTTTATATATTTATAAAATTCCAACATCTTGCCTCTCCTATTTCACCTGACATATTTGTCATAATTTGGTTTTCAATTAGAAATTGACTCCATAAAATAACAGAAAAGACCCAGAAAGATTTAGTCCCTACAGAATTCCCATGACCCATGTTTGTTGCAGATAATCTGACGACTGAGAGTATGTAACCAAGACTTCACTTTACTCACTTGAGAGTGATGCTGCTGACAGGTCTGTGTTTGTGTGCAGACATGTGAGGTGTCAGCTCTTCTCCATGTAGTAATTTAAGTAGTTTTTGTAGAGCCTTGGCTCTCACTGGTCCTCAAATTCCTATTCTTCAGCTGTAGTGGCAGGCGAGCTGTGGGAAGTCTCCAGCATGACACACTGGATGGCTGTGAAAGGAAAACAATGTTTTTAAAATGGAAATCAACCAAGGAGAAAGACTTCAGGGGGTGATAGACTTGTTGATACTTTAAGACCACCCTATAAATTTCCCAAACTAATATCATTCCATTAACAGTTGTTCATCAGTAAATTCTCTAACAGGTTAGTTCAGGACACAAAAATGTGTCTCTGACATGACCCCTGAAGCAATATTTTTGGTGTGTTTATTTAAGTAAAGCAAAGTGTGTTCATTTCCTATTGCTACTGTAGCAAATTATCATAATTTTTTTTAACTTAACAAATTATCTTACTCTTCTGGAGATCTGAAGTCCAAATTATGTCTCTTTGATCTAACGTCAAGGTTCGGAATAGCTGACTGTGTAGAGGCTCTAAGGGGAGAATCTACGTCCTTGCCCTTTTTGGCTTCTAGAAGTTACCTGCATCATTAGTTAATTTAATCATTTCAATCTCTTGCTTCTGTCATTACATCTACTGCTACCTTCTAATCTCATCTCTCTCAATAAGGGCCTTTAGACTACACCCAGTCCATCAGTTAACACAGAATATCTTCTCATCTCAGGATCTTTAATCCAATTATGTCACAAGTTGCAAGGATTAGGATATGAATATCTTTGAGAGTCTGTTATCCAGCCTATCACACTAACCAATGATAAAATGTGATAGCAGCATTCAAAAAAAAAAAAATCACAAAAACAAAAGCTGTCTTTGTAATCACATTTTTATTTTTTTGTCAAATGGATTTGAGTTTGAATGTAAGTATTCTCACTAGCCATGTGACTAAGGAAATGTAATCAACACATCTGAGTTTCAGAGTGTCTTCTCCCCTCTCAAGAGCTTGCCTTTTTCAATCCCTCTATCTACAGAAGTTGCCTTCAACATATCAAGAAAACCTTCAACATCTTTAGCTTTCTACAACTTTAGTTATTTAAGTTTATGCATACATTTCTCGTGGAAGTATCAATCCACAAAACCTTTTTGTAATGCAACTTAGGATGATATAGTGAAGTGGAACATATGAATATATTATGATCCAACAGTCTTGACTCTATTTTTATATCCTACAACAACTCTTGAAAAATGTGTGTCATAAGAAACACACACAATTCATGGCAATATTATTCATAATAATAACAAATATTTAAACAGAGTAAATGACCTTTTACTGTATAATAGACTAATAAATTATGATAAACTTACAAGATGGAATATCATAAGCACTGAAAATGAATAAACTACTACTACACAAGGCAGCATAGACAAATCTTAGAAAAATTGTATAAATTGAAGAAAAATAAAGTTGTAGACACTAAAGATGATTATTCTTTATAAATAAGAAATGTGTATAAAGATGAACATTTACACAAGTTCAAAAACAAGCAAAACTGAGCACCATATTGTTAGGCATTCAAAAATATGTGGTAAGCTGTTTTACAAAGACGGGAATAATAATCATTAGGGACAATGATTTCAGGTGGTAGGGTACTATTAGGACAATGATTTCAGGTGGTAGAGTACTATTGGGACAATATTTTCAGGTGGTAGGAAAATATTACCAGGGAAGAACAGAGAGTTTCCTTCAACAATATGAGCAATTTTAACAGAATTTTAACACATATGGATTCGGTCTTGCCCATATCTACTACCGATATCTAGCTGCTTAAATTCAGTTTTTCAGTCATGTTAGCCACATGTAAATGTTTGATAACATACGTGGCTAGTGGGTCCTGCATTGGAGAGAGCTGATTATGGAAATACGTTGCCGATACTGCAGAAAGTTATTTTGGACAGCACTATTATGCTGTTTAACCTAGTTGTTTATTCAATATGTTTTTCCACATCAAGTATTAGATAAATGTTTCAAAATATAATGTCTTTTCACCTAGTAATCAATTTATTTGTATCTACATTTAAGAAATACTCTGAAATATAAACATTTTGAACAAACGTAATTGTAGTATTACTTCATTTCGGAAAAAAAGAACCCCTAAAGAGCTTACAAAAGGAAAATCTTAAAGTAATCATGAAGTTATAGCACTTCAAAAAATCTTAAGTTACAATAAATGAAGTCATTTTAATTATTTGAGAAACTTTAAAAATAAATCAGTACACACAATTAAATATTTAGTGTATTCTGAGCTTTGCAATGCAGAATAAAAAAAGTTGGGAGAAACAATAACAATACAATTTATATTAATAATAAAATAAAATAAAATACCATTATACCGCTTTGGATGCAATAGATCTTGTTTCAGGGTCTAGCTCTATGCAGATTAAATCTGATACTCCCCACAATAATGTGATGTTAAAACTGTAATTTATCTTTTCTTTTTGAAATAATGAATATGAGACACAAATGAGTCATTTAACTTGCCTAATGTTACACAGTTAGCAAGAATGAATTGGAATGAAAATCCTGAAATTCTGGCTGTTAACTTCAAAGGATTAAAACTGATATTAAGATATACAGTTATTTCATTTTCTTTTTACAAAATTTTAGGTGTGTGTGAAGTGGGTGGTGAGGGAACATGTATGTACCATGAATATTCAATGTAGTTTATGTGATCTACACAAGTATTTAGAAAGAAAAATATAATAACATCACAGAACAGTTTGAGTGTAGCAAAGAAAAAAAGCAAAAAAAAAAAAAAAAAAAAAAAAGGATGCAATGACTGTGATAGAAAGAAGATGAAATACTTTAAGAATGCGAACATGTAACTGGAGACAATAAAGCATAACTGCAGACAAAAAGCAGCCTAGCAGAAATATAAATGATGAGGGACGGTCTTGGCGTCTCAGGCGAGCAGTTTGGGTTGATAGAAAGTTCAGGGCATGGGCTGCATGGTGGCTGATTCCTGTAATCCCAGCACTTTGAAAGGCCATAGCGGGCAGATGATTTGAGGTCAGGATCTTAAGACAAGTCTGGTCAACATGGTGAGACTCCATCTCCACTAAAAATAGAAAAACTAGCTGGATGTGGTGGTGTGCACCTGTAGTCCCAGCTACTCAGGAGGCTGAGGAAGGAGAATTGCTTAAACCCGGGTGGTAGAGATTGCAGTGAGCTGAGATCACACCACTGCACTCCAGCCTGGGTGACAGAGAGAGACTCCTAAAAAAAAAAAAAAAAAAAAAAAAAAAAGGAAAAAATCCAGAGCACATTTTACTTTATTAATTTTTTGCAGATGATTTCTATTTTTTAACTTTTATTTTAATTTTAGGGATACCTGAGCAGGTTTGTTTTTTACATGGGTAAACTTGTGTCATTTGTTGTACAGATTATTTTACCACCGAGGTATTAAGACTAGTACTAATTAGTTATTTTTTCCTTATCCTTTCTCTCCTCCCAACCCCCAGCCCCCAATAGGCCCCAGTGTGTGTTGTTCTCTGTATGTTCCCATGTATTCTCAACATCTAGCTTCTACTTATAAGTGAGAACATGCACTATTTGATTTTCTGTCCCTGAGTTAGTCTGCTAAGAATAACAGCCTCCAGCTCTATCCATTTTCCTGCAAAGGACATGATCTTATTCTTTTTATGGCTGCAGAGTATTCCATGGTGAAAACTGGTACAAGACAAAGATGGCCTCTCTCACCATTCCTAATCCACATAACATTAGAAGTCCTGGTCAGGGCAATCAGGCGAGAGAAAGAAATAAAAGGAATCCAAATAGGAAGTCAAACTAATCCTGTTTTCAGATGACATGATCCAATATCCAGAAAACCCCAGAGTCTCAGTCCAAAAGCTTCTTAAGCTGATTAAAAACTTCAGCAACATCTCAGGATACAAAATAAATGTGCCAAAATCACTAACATTCCAATACACCAACAGTCAAGCTGAAAGACAAATCAGGAACACAATCCCATTCACAACTGCCACAAAAACAATAAAATACCTAGGAATACAGCTACCTAGGGAGGTGAAAGATGTCTACAAGGAAACTACAAAACTCTGTTCAAAGAAATTAGAGATGACACAAACAAATGGAAAAAATAATACATGCTCATGGATCGGAAGAATCAATAATGTAAAAATAGTAATAATGTCCAAAGCTATTTACAGATTCAGTTCCATTCCTATTAAACTACCAGTGAGATTCCTCACAGAACTAGAAAAAGCTATTTGAAAATTTATATGTAACCAAAAAAGGGCTTGGATAGCCAAGGCAATCCTAAGCGAAAAGGACAAAGTTGAAGTCATCAAGCTACCTGACTTCAAACAATACTACATGCCTACAGTAACCAAAACAGCTTGGTACCAGAACAATAACAGAAACATAGACCAATGGAACAGAATAGAGAACGCAGAAATAAGGCTGCACATCTACAACTATCTGATCTTTGACAAAGCTGACACAAACAAGTAGTAGGGAATGGATTCCCTGTTCAATAAATGATGCAGGGATAACTGGCTGGCCATATACAAAAAATTGAAACCGGACTCCTTCCTTATGCCTTATACAAAAATTAACTCAAGATGAGTTAAAGACCTAAATATAAAACCCAAAACAATAAAAACCCTGGAAGACAACCTAGGCAATACCATTCAGGACATAGGGACAGGTAAGGATTTCTTGATGAAGATGCCAAAAGCAATTGCAACAAAAGCAACCAGGGTCTAATTAAACTAAAGAGCTTCTGCACAGCTAAATAAACTGGACAACCTACAGGATGGGAGAACATTTTTGCAAACTATGATCTGACAAAGATGTAATATCCAACATCTATAAGAATCTTCAACAAATTTACAGAAAAAAAAATCTCATTAAAAAGTAAGCAACGGATATGAACAGACATTTTTCAAAAGAAGACACACATGTGCTAACAATTATATGTAAAAAAAAGTTTTACATATGCAAATGCAAATCAAAACCACAATTAGATACCATCGCATACCAGTCAGAATGCCTATTACTAAAAAGTCAAAAAATAACAGACGCTGGTAAATTTCCAGAGTAAAAGGAATGCTTATACACTGTTGATAAGAGAGTAAATTAGTTCATCCGTTGTGGAAGACAGTGTGGCAATTCCTCAAAACCTAAAAGAAAGAAATACCATATGACCCACTGATTATATTACTGGGTATATACCCATAGGAATATAAATAATTCTGTTATAAAGACACATGCACGTGTATGTTCTTTGCAGCACTACTCACAATATTAAAAAACACGGAATCAACCTACATGGCCATCTATTATGGACTGGATAAAGAAAATGTAGCCCAAGGCACATTTTAAATATATAAACTTCATTAAGTCCTGAAATCAGTGATCATAATGAGAAGTTTTATATACGTTATATATTGAACTTTCGTTATGTCTTTCTATCAAACTATTCACAGTAGAATAATTGTAACCAAAAAGAAATTCCAGCAAAAGTTCTTTTTATTGAGATATGAATTTTGGATTAAATAACCATGATTAGCCACCACACATAATTTCTCTTATCCTGATCTCCCACATGTTCCTGTTTAAATGACACATTAAAATAATTATATTCTTTTTAAGTTAATTTATGTTACAGAACATGGAAATTTCAATTTGAACATCTAAACCAAAATAAGTTAAGAACAACTTACAGTGTATAATTCACATATAATATTCTACATTTCTCTTTTTTCTTTTATGTGAAGGTGTATATATTCTTTCAATGTTTCTTTTATTTTCTAGTTCTAGAACCCATGCTTAACCATTTTCACACGTTCGCAGTCATCCTAAATTCTCTTTTCTTTTTTAATCTTTATTGAAATACACCACAAAAAAAGTGAAAAAAGCATAAATGTCAGTTTAATGAAGTTCTACGAATAGAGCATGCTATATGACTACAACCCAAATAAAGAATATTTTAGCAAAAAAGGCCTTTTTCAGATACCATTGATACTTCACCGTAGGTAATAACTATCATAATATTCTTATACCTATATTTGAAATTTATGGGAATGGAATCACAAAATTTGTACTTTTTTTGTGGCTGGCTAATTTTGTTTAATATTCTGGTCATTATGGTCAATATTTTGTTGCATATAACATCAGTTTGTTTATTCTAATTCCTGTGTAGTATTACACTGTGTGAATTCACTATTTATCCACTCTAATTTGGATGATTATTTGGGGAATATCTAATTTTTTACTATTATAAGGAACACTATTATAAAAATTCATTTATATGAATTTAGAGACTGTACATATGCATTTTTTATTAATATAATCCTTAGAGTAAAATTCCAAGTTGATAGGGTACTCATATGCTTGGCTTCAACAGATGCTGAAAGAAAAGTATCCAAAGAAGTAATAATGGCTTAAATGTCCATCAGTAGTGGGTGATAGTTGTAAGTGCTCCACATTTTGCCAACACTTCATATTGCATTGGTTTTTAATTTACATTTTCCCTGTACCCAGTAAAACTGAACAACTATTCATATGTTTATTATGTATTGTATATCCTTGTATACGTAGTACTTGATTTAGACTTTTGGTTTTTCTTTTTTCAATTGGGTTTTTCATTTTTTTCTGCTTTACAATTGATACATAATAGTTATACATATTTATGGAGTACATGCCATTTTTGGTACATTCATACAATATGTAATGATCAAATCACAGTAATTGTGATATCTGTCACCACAAACATTAATCATTTCTTTGTGCTGAAAACATTACAAATCTTCCTTCCTATCTATTTTGACATATACAATAAATTGTTGTTAGCTGTAGTCATCCTAATGTATGATAAAATACTGGAACTTGTTCCTTTTATCTAACTATATGAATTTATCCATTAACTAACTTCTCTAACTAGCCCCTCATCCTTTCCTAATAAATTGTTACTATCATTCTACTCTCTTCCTCCCATGATCAATTGGTTTCTTAGTTCCCACATAAGAGTGAGAATGTGTGATACTTATCTTTCTGTACCTGGCTTACTTCACTTAACATAATGTCCACTAGTTCCACACATGTTGCTGCATATGACAGCATTTTATTCTTTTTATGGCTGAATAATATTCCATTGTGTATCTGTACCATATTTTCTTTATCCATTTATCCATCGATTGATGCTTAGGTTAATTTCATATCTTGGTTTCTGTGAATAATGCTGCAATAAACATAGGAATGCAGCTCTCTCTTCGATATTCTGATATCCTTTCTTTTGGATACATTCCAAGTGAAAGGATTGCTGGATCATATGGTCGATCTACTTTTAGTATTTTGAGAAACCTTCCTATGGTTTTCCACAGTTGGCATACCAATTTACTTTTCCATTAGCAGTATAGGAGGGTTCTTCTTTCTCTGCATCCTTGCCAGTATCTGTTGTCTGTCTTTTTGATAACAGCCACTCTAACCCAGGTAAGATGATATCTCATTGTGGTTTTGATTTGCATTTCTCTGATGACTAATAATGTTGAACATTTTTTTCATATACCTTTAGGCCATCTGTATGCCTTGTTTTGAGAAATGTCTATTCAGATATTTTGTCTATTTTTAAAAGATTATTTGAGGTAATTTTATTGAATTGTTTTATTGAATTCTTATGTATTCTGGTTATTAATTCCTTCTCAAATTGATAGCTCACAAATTATTATTTTTTTCCATTCTGTGGGTTGTATCTTCACTCTGTTGATTTGTTTTGCTATGCAGAAGGGTTTTAACTTGAAAAAGTTAAACAAAACCCATTTGGGAACTTTTGTTTTCTATGATATATGAAATCTCACTCAAAAACATCTTTGCTCAGACCAATATCCTGAACATTTTCCCATTGTTTTTCTCTAGTAGTTTTGTAGTTTGAGGACTTCATTAAAGCATTCAATCAAGTTTGATTTGATTTTTGTGCATATTGAGAGATAGGGGCTTAAGTATCACTCTTCTGCATAAATCCCATTTTCCCAGTAGGATTTACTGAAGAAATTGTCATGTTCTCTTCAATGTCTGTTCTTGGAATCTTGGTTGAAATGAGCTGGCTGAAAATGCCTTGATTTATTTCTGGGTTGTCTATCCTGGTCCGTTGGTCTATATGTCTGTTTTTATGTTAGTACCATGCTGTTTGGTTTAATATCACTTTCTAGCATATTTTGAAAGCAGGCCATGCAATGCTTCCAGCTTTGTTCTTTTGTTCAGAATTGCTTTGACTATTCAAGGTCTCTTTTGGTTCTATATACATTTTAGAACTTTTTTTCTTTCTTTCTTTTTTTTTTTTTTTTTTTTTTTTAACTTCTGAGAAGAATGTCCTGTGTATTCTTGATAGGGATTGCATTGATTCTGTAGAACTCTTTTGGAAGTATTGACACTATAACAATGTTAATTCTTTCAATTCATGAACATGGAATATACTTCCACATTTTTCCATCGATTTTTCAGTTTTTCAGTCTCTTTGCTATTGATACATAGTTATTTAATAAATATTTTATGTATATGTTTTGTTTAGCCGGTGTATGTAGTATACACAGACACACACATACACACATCATCATCATCTTCCACTTTGTGACTTTTCTTTTAACTCTCTTCTTGTTGGTGTTTTGATAAACATCAGATCCTACTCTATAGTCTAAATTATCATTTTTAAATATAAATCCTTTTCTTCTCCAAGTCAATAATTTGTTCTTATATATTTTCTTCTAAAAATTTTCTTGTTTTCCTATTCATATTTAGATTTGAAATCCATCTAGAGGTAACTTTTCCTTATACTGACAGTCTTGTTGACAATAAATACTCTCAGTTTTCACTTATTTGCAAATGTCTTTTGTTTAATCTTTGTAAAAGGATATTTTTACTAAGTATACAATTCTACATTGCAATTACATTCTTTTAGTGATTTAATAACTCATTTCATGTTTTCCAGCTGTCATAGTTTTTGATGTAAAACTAGCTCTTCCTCTTGTGTTTTATCCTGGAACATATTGTCTTTATCCTTACTTTTAACATTTCACTTTGGTTTTAATCTTCAGTAGTTTATATCCAGCAACAGAATATAACTTAATGTGGCTTTCTTTGAATTTATTTCATGTGAGTTTTGCTGAGCATCCTCAGTCATTTGGTGTTTTTCGTTTGTGTGTTTTAAAAAGTCTCAGACATTATAACTTCAAATATTGCTTTCATTGTAATCTCTTCTTGTCCTGTTACTCCAATTACACTCCAGTTACATTTTAAATATGCCTTGATTTCTTCTCATGCACTTATTTTGCTTTCCTTTCTTGTCTACTTTTGTGCTTTGATTTAGTTATTTTGTATTTATGTGAATTCCAGGTTACTAAATCAATACTTTGCAGTGGCAAAAGTATAATGAACTGTGTAATGAACACAAAATGCAGCTACCAGATTCTCTTCCAATGACTTTCTGCCTATTAACAGTACTTTCTGGCTTGACTTAGTTGCAAAAGGCTGCTCCAGTACAGGTGATCCCTTGGACTACCTCAGTAGAACTACTCTAGTGAAGGGAACACCTGTACTAGGACAGACTATTATTAATGATTGATGGAGATATAACGACCCATCCATTTTATCCCAAAATGGGATAATACTGATGAGGTCTATTTAATGCTGACTTGTTTCTGGATTTGCCCAGTGTCTTTTCTGGGTCTACATGGCATATTGATCTTTCACCATTTCTAATCCTATTTCTCCCCCTTTATTCCACCTGTGTGATTTCCTAGTAAATACTGTGCACACATACACACACACACATACACACACAAAAAAAAAAAAAAAAAAAAAAAACCTCCATACATCTTTCTTTAGAAACCAGCCTGTGATGAGTGACACTGAGAGAGATCACAATAATAAGATTATAAAGTGGCATTTTAGAGCTGGATCACTCAAAAATAATTTGGCAATGAGGATTATATCCATTGTAATAGAGGAAATTCAGAAAGCCCTTGTTACAATAAGGTAATCCAATTGCTTAAATCCTACTGGTATGAATTAGGATGATATACATTTAGCAGAGAATGCACCAGCTATCTTGATATATTGGATGTTTCAAAAGTACAGGGGGAGCAACAATTATAAAGGAAATGATATTGGATGGATGTTACTAAGCATTACACTCTGGAAAAAAATATGGAAAGCTGTAGGCAGTTAACAGATTACTGAAAGCCAGGTGTAAAAACCACAGGGAAATGAGAAAATTTCCCTTGTCTCCTTCGCAGGGCATGTGATGGGGGTGTGGCTCGCTTCTTCAGTGCCACACTGCTCAAACCTCTAGGGGAGCATACAGACTGGTAGGCTGTGGGGCTCCGACTCTGTGGCAGCGTCTAAGGGTGAATATTTACAACTCCTGATGCCCGAATGGGCATATGTTACATGGTGCTCCTTTAGTTTAGCCATCCACAGCCAGCTTGTGTTAGTTAGCTCAAATAGACTCCTGTCTTATCATAAGACAGAGGACTTTCTGTACCCCGGGGTTATGGAATTTGATGTACCAGAAGAATCAAATACAATGTGGGCTTGGAAATTAGTGCAAGGTTTTATCGAGTGGAAGCGGCTCTCAGCAGATGGAGAAGCCAGAAGCGAGATGATTTTCCCCTGGAATCAGGCCTTGCAGCCAAATGCCACATGGATCTGCTGGTCAATGGCCTGCCAGTGTGCTCTTCACGTCCTCTCGATGTCCAGCCACTTGTGTCTTCTTCTGCCGGTTCACTCTTTTCGACATCCAGTCGCTTGCTTGTCTGCCTGCTAGGGTCATGGAGTTTTTATAGGCACAGGATGGGGACGTGGCAGGCCAGGGTGGTCTTGGAAAATGCAACATTTCGGCATGAAAGGTAGGAGTGCCTGTCTTCACCAAGGTCCATGGCCACAGGCCCGTGGGTGGAGCCGTAGCCAGGGACCTTCTCTCCCTTCCCAGCACTTCCCTGCCATCCTCTAGTATCAATAGGGCCTGCCTGATAGGTTAGAAAGAGACTTTCATCTTCTGTAACAGAAGAAAATACAGATCTAATGACTAGATCCAGGACTTAATCAAGTGTTAGAATGCCACAGATGGTTCAATATGTAATCAAATCGGTCTTTCTCTTTGCATCAGCGTCCAGCTTTAGAAAAAATAGGACCTTGACAGTTGAAATGGGATATCAGGTAAATTCCTCTGGATATTGTCAAATTTCAGTTGATTATAATCATTCTTCATATTTTCAATTTGCTCTTAGCTCTGACCTAAGGAGTTTTATCTTGCACCTTCCACTTAGAGTAAGTGCTCCCAATTTGCTATGGGACACTGCATAAGCCTCTCAATTGTGTCTCAATGTCTGTCATTTTCAGAAAATGCTCATGATTCCTCTCCCAGCCACTAATCCATAACTATGGCAAATTTCCAGCATAACCCAGACAGTACTCTGCCAACTGCTGATACCAATAAGAGAAGAAAAGGATTATACCTCAAAAGAGCTGAGAACTTGGCCAAAATATATTTTAAGGGACTGGGAAAGTGCATGCATGAATTCATATAGTTTGGATGTTTGTTCCCGCCATCCAAATCTCATGTTGAAATGTAATCCCCAATGTTGAAGGTGAGACCTAGTGGGAGGTGTTGGATCAAAGGGACAGATCCCTCACGAATAGCTTTGTGCCATCCCCTTGGTGATGGGTGATTCTTTCTATTAGTTCATGCACAATCTGGTTGTTTAAAAGAGTCTGCTCTCTCTCTTGCTGACCCCCTCTCCATGTAATATGCCTGATCACTCTTTGCTTTCGCCATGAATGGAGGCTTCCTGGGGCCCTACCCAGGAGCAGACGCCAACACTATGCTTTCGGTGCAGCCTGCAGAACTGTGAGCCAAAATATGCCTATTTTTTTAATATAATTTACCCAACATCATATTTTTTTAATATAATTTACCCAACATCAAGTATTTCTTTATAGCAACACAAACGGATACGCATTTAAATAGATTTCAAAAACAAAATTGGGAGGTGAAAAGACAAAACCTACATTTGAATGAGTAAGAGTTTATTGATTTGAGAACACCCAACTGAAGTATGACATTAGCACCTGGTGAGGACCTTAGGAGATGACACAAACTGGCTACTAGGAAGGCTATTACTTTTTTTTTTTTTTTTTTTTTTTTAAGACAGAGCCTTGCTCTATCACCCAGGTTGGAGTACAGTGGCACAATCTCGGCTCACTGCAAACTCTGCCTCCCAGGTTCAAACCATTCTCCTGTCTCAGCCTCCCGAGTAGCTGGGATTATAGGCACATGCCATCATGCCTGGCTAATTTTTGTATTTTTAGTAGAGATGAGGTTTCAGTATGTTGGCCATGGTTGGTCTTGAACTGCAGACCTCAAGTGATTCGCCTGCCTCGGCCTACCAAAGTGCTGGGATTACAGGCTTGAGCCACTGCATCCGGCTGGCTCCTAAAACTTGAAAAGAGAGCTGGCCCTTACTGATTAAAGGTAAAATGGTAGAATTTCTGTGGCAGACAGTGAAGGAAGAAATTAAAAGTCCCAAGAAAGTGGACATTTAGGAATAGATATATAATGTATGGCCAGGAGATCCAATAGTAGATTATGTTCCACAGGAAGACTTAGAGGTTAAGCTATATTCAACAAAGATATAAGGCATGTGCTGATAAGAGAAACACCAATATTACTAATAGTGTTTGTAGTCAGTGGTTGTCCTGGTAAGTAGAGCCAAAGATAGGAGAGGCCATAATAATCTAAGCTTACTGATAACAATAGAAATAAAAAGAACCCTAAAACTATAAAGAACAGTGGCGGTACTTAACTGCCAACAGCCAAATGAAAACAATATTCATAGGTCATAGGGTCAGAATGGCATCCAAGGGAAAATGACCAACAGAGATGGTTAATACAAAATGGTATCACAAAGGCCAGTCAGAAAGGGTATTTCTTAGCTTTTACTACCAGAAAAAGTAACAATTGATGATCAGAAGACTGAGGAAAATTGTCTCAAATAAAAAGTTGACATCCTGGCCGGGCGCGGTGGCTCACGCCTGTAATCCCAGCACTTTGGGAGGCCGAGGCGGGTGGATGACAAGGTCAGGAGATCGAGACCATCCTGGCTAAGATGGTGAAACCCCGTCTCTGCTAAAAATACAAAAAATTAGCCGGGCGCGTTGGCAGGCGCCTGTAGTCCCAGCTACTCGGGAGGCTGAGACAGGAGAATGGCGTGAACCCGGGAGGCGGAGCTTGCAGTGAGCAGAGATCACGCCACTGCACTCCAGCCTGGGTGATGAGCAAGACTCCATCTCAAAAAAAAAAAAAAAAAAAAAAAGAAAAGAAAAAGTTGACATCCTTTGCCCAGTTTTCAGATGTGAGCCAGTTTTCAGAAGAGAAGTCCCTAAACTAGAGAAAATACTGGGACTGAGATCAAGTATACCAGACTTTTTTTTTTTTTTTTTGAGATGGAGTCTTGCTCTGTTGCCCAGACTGGAGTACAGTGGTGAGATCTTGGCTCACTGCAAGCTCCGCCTCCTGGGTTCACGCCATTCTCCGGCCTCAGCCTCCTGAGTAGCTGGAACTGCAGGTGCCCGCCACCACGCCTGGCTATTTTTTTTTTTTTTTTGTATTTTTAGTAGAGACAGGGTTTCACTGTTTTGGCCAGGATGGTCTCGATCTCCTAACCTCGTGATCCGCCCGCCTCGGCCTCCCAAAGTGTTGGGATTACATGCGTGAGCCGCTGCGCCTGGCCTGACTACTTTTTATCTGATTGTATGCACTGGTCAAAATTGATAGGTCTGCACGCTTTATAAAGGCACATTGTACTGTATACTATATAGGTAAATTATATCACAATAAAATTACTTAAAAAAAGAAAAAATAGTTCAAATTATGCCCCATCTCTACTATCATTATTTTTGACATTTTTCATTGGCTACCCATTACTTCTAGTCTACTTAATTGCTTTTTCTGGACTCTTCTTTAACTCTCTTATCTAGTCTTGTACCACTTTCTCCATTTTTCTCTGGGTTCCTGTCACTCTGGTTCTTTGTCATTTCTTCAAATTGTCTGTCCTTCACCATGGGGGCTATATATTTGGTAATTAACTCTTACTCATCTATAGTGTATCAACTTAAGCAACACATACTTTAAAGAAGACTTTTCTGAAATCAAAGATCTAGATAAGTTTCTTCTGAAAGGTTTCAGTGAATCATACATCTTTTCTACAGAGTACTTACCTCAGGGTATATTTAACTATTCGTAAGTAGGATTGTGTGATTGATAATTTTCTCCCCAAAGTAATCTATAAAATTATGTACTGTGAAGCCCATTTGCTTTTCTATACCCTTTCTTTTCCATTACTTAGGAGAATGCCTGACACAATCCATATTTTGAATAAGTATATCTCACATTACAGGATAAATGACTAAATACATATTTTCAGGATATAATTTTCTATCTTCCTCTTTAGAAGGTATTAGTCAGTGGTTATTCATATTTGTATCTGTACATCCATGGATATTTTAATGATGAATATCAAATATACCAGCTCTCTATCTTATTATGTTAAACACTCAGTAAAAGTGATTTTTTAAAATAAATTTATTTATAACAACCATAAATTCCCTTTGCAGTATTTCACAAGAATTGCAGGGTCAAATAAAATGTCAAGTTGATATTTAATCTAGTTTGAGTTTTAAAGCAATACCCGATATAAACTATAAGTAATTGCCATTTACAATATTCATTAAAGTCACTCACTTTGGGTGTAGTTATGACTAACCTAGGTATATTTCTGGGACAGAATTACATGGCTTAGATACGCCTTTAAAAAACAAAAAAACCTAGTAAATAGTATTTCCTATACATATTCACTATTATTTGTTTTCAGACCCTTCACTTTGTTTAGTAAATTTTTCATCTTATATGTTCTTCAGAGCATAAAATCTAGTTGGGGCAAATGAGCCTCTACTACATTCCATGAAATGTTTTTATGCCCACTGTTATAACTATCCCTGCATATCTGGTTGTATTTTAACTGATACAAATACAATACTCTAATTTTCTCCTCATATGAACCTTTAAAGGTAAGCAAGGCAATGAATGAAGGACAGAATAGACATAGATTTCCATTGAATGAATGATTAGTTATCTAAATTTGAGAGCAGCAATCCGGATTTAATTTATCATATTATTCACAGATCTTTAATCACTGCTAAATCATATTTGAGATATGTATGATACAAAATTTATATTCAAAGGAGTGAGAAGAAAAACTTCCTTTCAGAGTTTTCAATTTGGCTAGTTATTTTATTTTATTTTTAAAGAGATACGGTCTCACTACGCTGTCCACGCTGAACTCAATATCCTGGACTCAAGTAATCCTCCCACTCCAGTCTTCCAAGTAGCTGGGACTACCAGTGCATTACACTGCACACAGATAAATCCACTTATTGTATAGTGACTATCATATCAATCAAAGTGTGTGTGTGTGTGTGTGTGTAATTTTAAAGCCTTAGTGGGAAAAAATACTATGTAAGTGATGATTTCTGTCATTATCCTTAGCATATCTTCTCACTGTCTGATTTTTGATGCTAAATTTGATCAACAAATTTAGATGTAGACTGAAAAGAAATAAGTATTTAATTAAGATGTTGATTATAAAAACTCCATTGAATAGATGATGATCACCCTAAAGAAACAAGCAGGCATACTCAACAAATGGCAAACTCACTGATTTAATGTTATTCAGAAATAAAATTAAATTATATGGCATATGATTTCCCAAACACATGTGGATGTCTGGATCCATAGTTAACATATCAAGTGTTTTATTTTTCTCATAAACATTATTTAGTACATTTGAAATTGTTGCCTTGAAGTGGTAGATTCAATTGTTTCGGTTAAAATGATGAATTAAAATGAATTGAGATAATTAGTTTCATAGGGCAAGATATTGGAGTAATTAAATTTCCACACCTACATCACCACCATGCTACGTTGCACAATATCCAAATTTGTTTAAGGCCAGTGGACTGATTCTGGAAAGCTTTCATCTACATCTTTTTTTCAAGAGAGGTATATTTTAGCTTCATTATTAAAGGAAACTGCTTTATCTCTGTCTTATCTCTGTATTTGAAATGCTTTACATAGTGGCTAGTATAGTAAACTTGCAATAATGACTTGTTAAATTGATCAGTAAAAATGAGTGAGTAACAAGTGACATAACCAAAATCGTGACTGAATGACTGAGAGGCTTGATGACAAAATGAAGAAAAGCAAGAGCTACAATGGAAAATAACACACAGTGAAGAAGAATTATGAGACATTTTAGAAAATCTGCCATTTTAAATCTTTTAGTCAGAAAGAAGTATCATGGAAAAATTATCTCATAGGAATTACTCCAAATCAAGAGGAGGTTGCTATGCTACATTGTTTGTAGAACCTACTATAGAGGTTCTAGCTATCTAACTGAATAATTAAAGGAAAAAGAAAACCTGAAGTGGGGACATTTGGAAACGTTTAGGTTACAATGTCTTATTAACGTACCACTATTTATTATTCTTACTATCTATTTAATATAGGCACATAAATAAAAATATTTGGAGAAAGAAAACAAAATAATGGTGTGTATATCTAGGAGATGAGATTATGATTATTATTTATCTAATTATACCATTTGTTACTTTCCAAAATATATAAAATTAAAAATATTTCTTTATAATCATAAAAGTATTCATGGTTTACTCAGACAAAATAAATCAATGGTTGTTACATTTAGAAAAATTATATATTTTTATATGATATGGTCAAAAAAGCAGCCATATGATGCGAGATAAACAAACCCCAGGAATACTTGGTAAGATGATAATCAGAATCTCACAAAATGAAACCAAGAAGTCATATATGATTTTGCTATTATTAATGAATTATTAGTGTTGTATTATTTTTCAAACTAATAACAAAAATATTTCCTAAAATATGTAGCCTGTATGGAAAAATAAAGTCAGTATGCACTTTATTTTTATGTCTAGGGATATACCTGCATAGTTCACTGGCAGAACATAGCATGGGAAGATAAGCTTAGAAATTAGTCTTATCATATACGGTAAAGAAAGTGTGGTACACTACTCAAGGAAATCAGAGATGACACAAGCAAATGGAAAAACATTCCATGCTCATGGGTAGGAAGAATCTATATTGTGAAAATGGTCATACTGTCTAAGTAATTTTGAGATTCAATGCTACTTTCATTAAACTACCATTTACAGGCCAGGCATGGTGGCTCACAACACTTTGGGAGGCTGAAGTGGGTGGATCACGAGTTCAGGAGATCGAGACCATCCTGGCTAACACAGTGAAACCCCATCTCTACTAAAAATACAAAAAAGTTAGCTGGGCATGGTGGCAGGCACCTGTAGTTCCAGCTACTTGGGAGGCTGAGGCAGGAGAATGGTGTGAACCCAGGAGGTAGAACTCGCAGTAAGCCGAGATCATGTCACTGCACTCCAGCCTGGGCAACATAGCAAGAGTCAGTCTCAAAAAAAAAAAAAAAAAAAAAAAAAACTACCATTTACATTCTTCACAGAATTAGAATAACATCTTCTTTAAAATTAATATGGAACCAAAAAAGAGCCGAAATAACCAAGGCAATCCTAAGCAAAAGGAACAAAGCTGGAGGCATCACACTACCCACTTCAAACTATACCACAAGGTTACAGTAACAAAAACAGCATGATACTGGTACAAAAACAGAACCTGGAACAGAATAGAAATCTGAGAAATCAGACCTCATATTCACAACCATCTGATTTTGCCAAACATGAGAAAAACAAGTTATGGGGAAAGGACTCCCGAATTAATACATGGTACTGGAAAAACTGGCTGACCATATGCAGAAAATTTAAACCGGATCCCTTCCTTACAACATGGAATACTATGCAGCCATTAAAAGGATGCGTTAATGTCCTTTGCAGGTACATGGATGAAGCTGGAAACCATCATTCTCAGCAAACTATCACAAGAACAATAAAACACCACATGTTCTCACTCATAAGTGGGAGTTGAACAATGAGAACACATGGACACAGGAAGGGGAATATCACGCATTGGGGCCTGTTGGTGGGTGGGGATCTAGGGGAAGGATAATATTAGGAGAAATACTTAATGTAGGTGACAGGTTGATGGGTGCACTAAACCATCATGGCATGTGTAAACCTATATAACAAAACTGCACGTTCTGCACATGTACCCTAGAACTTAAAGTATAATAGAAAAAGAAAAAAAAAAGTGCTGGCAAACTAAATGTTTTTGGCTTGAATTAGACACTTCCTTTTATGAACAGTAACTACAGTCAAGGAATTGCTACCTCTGTTTGACTGAATTTAAGTCCTTTGATCTGGGTTACTGCATCCCAAACATAAACTGGCAGGGCAGTAATGGACAAGCCCCCAGAAGAATTTATTTATTTATGTGATACATTTATTAAGTGCCCTCTATATTCCAAACAAGTTATGTGTGGGAAAGATAACCTGAAAAATAAAAGTGATAAAAAGTGTCTGCATTTATAGAACATATATTCTATCTATTAAAAAGGTGAGTAAATTAGATAAGCCAGTAAACTATGTTGATAAGTGACGAGGATTATGGAGAAAAAAGTACAAGGACTTGGAATAAAGATTGGCAGAGGGAAAGGGTTGCAAAGTTAAATAGGGTGGCAAGAGAAACCCTTACTGAGAAGGTGACACTCAGATAAATACTTGAGGTGAAGAGGCTGCCACGTGCATAAGTAGGGACATTTCAGTTCAGTTACCAGAGATAGAGGAAGAAATTCTGGGCAACAAAAGAAACAATTTTCAACCACAAGCATTTCCTTATTAAGACTGAGGAATACTTATCCAGGAAGTGATTACCTGCTCAAGTTTATTTAGATTGCTTAATATCGGCACTGAAGATGGAGATACATAAACTAGAATCACCATGACTTGGACAGAAAGGCTCACTTCCCCTCCAAAGTGAAACTCCCTGCGTACTGTTTACCTAATTCTCAAATTTATGAGGTATTTTGCCTGAACTTCTCCTGGGACAATCACTGTTGCAGGATGGGTGCTCTGAAAACAGACATTGAGAAGGTATTTGGGATGCCAGCTGTTGATTAGGGATCCACATCTGTGGAGGAAGGCGGAAGAAGCAGGACTGCACAAAAGAGAGTGTCAAACTACGATACAGGCCTGAAAATGCCTGTCTCCAAACACTTTAGAAAGGAGATTGGTTGGGAGACTGAGGTGGGTGAGTCATGAGGTCAGGAGTTCCAAACCAGCCTGGCCAACATGGTGAAACCCCGGCTCTACTAAAAATATTAAAATTAGCTGGGCATGGTAGTGGGCACCTGTAACCCCAGCAACTCAGGAGGCTGAGGCAGGAGAATCGCTTGAACCTGGGAGGCGGAGGTTGCAGTGAGCCGAGATCATGCCATTGCACTCCAGCCTGGGTGACAAGAGCAAGACTTTGTCTCAAAATAAATAAATAAATAAATAAATAAATAAATAAATAAATAAATAAATAAATGGAGATTGGAGAAAGAACTGCGCTATCAGTGTCTTGAACTAGGCAGAAACAGCTTGCCTGTTACAGTGCTGTATCACTCAATCACTGGAGGCAGGCTGTCTAAGGACAAGCATCACTCCAGCCAAGGTGGTTCTTTACACCTGAGGATGCACTGAAGAAATTAACAAGAGGAAGGTCTGTGATGAGCACACAGCCTGCAGCTGGGCATAAAGACCTTCCACAAATGGAGGTATGCTTGCCACATCACTGCATCTACCACTGTTTAATCTAATGGACCACATAGATCAATTTCTCCATTTACAGTTGGACAGCAGCTCCTTTAAGATCATTGTTGGCATCCCTTATTTTTCTAGCTCTTTCTAGTAGAAAAATCTTTATACTTTCAGGTCTTTGATAGGCTTGCTTGCTAGATCTTTATCACAATGCATGAGTCTGTATACATATTAATCCGGGGCCAGTTATTTTTCTAAACAATGCAAAGATCAAGTGATGCACCTTTCAAGCCTCTTTTCATGGAGGGAATAAATGTTCCCTTGTTATTGTCTTTCAAAGCCATACCTAAATGAGGTCACTGTGCAGCTGACAACCATTTTTGACTTGTATCTACATACTAAATTGAACCAAACATAAACAAACTTTGGGATTTTCTTTTTTAACTTTCACAGCTGGTTGTATGGGGCCCTACACAGCCATAGGCATGAGATGAGGAAAGAATACTGGGGCAACAGTGGTGAGTACATAAGGTTTTGGGTTTCTACTTGTATTATTTATATATGACCAGTTGTTATGGTATGTCTTGATCTGGTGCACTTCCTGAGATATAGAACAATTAGTGATACAACTGGGACAGTACCAGAAAAAGCAATACGTTGCAACATAACAAATTATCTCAAAAATAGCAGCATAAAACAAAGAACAAACATTATTTTCTTACACAGTTTCTGAGAGTCATGAATCAGGAAGCAGATTAGCTGGTTAGTTCTGACTCAGGGTCGCACATGAGGTTGCAATAAAGCTGTCATCTGGGGCTATAGTTTCTGCAGACTTGTTTAGGGATGAAAGATCTACAATCTCATTCACCTAGCTGTTGGCAGGAAGCTTCAGTTACTCAACATGTAAGCTTATCTATAGGACTGATCTCAACATAACACCTACCTTCCTGACAGACAGTGATGAGAGAGGAGAATGAAAGAATGCAACAGAAACGAAAGCTACAGTGTCTTTTATAACCCTATCTTGACAGTGGTATTCCATTACTTCTGCCAGATTTTACTGGTCACATATGTCCAGCCTAAAACAATGCAGGAGTGGATTATACAAGAGTGGGAATACAAGAGGCAGGATCCCTGGGGATATCTTAAGTCTGCACACTGCTCAAGCCGTTTGTTTATGCCCTCTGGCTCTTATTACGTTAGAGCCCAGAGGTAACTTACAATGCTGAGTGTGTCTTGTGACTTTGTGGGTCCCATAAGGATCCTTTCATAATGGAGAGTTTTGGATGTCTGGTATTCCATCATTAGGCATGATGTCTCTATTAGGAGCAAGCAGTATGATAGGAATATTTTGTTATTCTCAAAAGACATTGAATTATCTGCAATGGCTATGATAGCCTTCATTTATCACCCCGGGGCTCTGCATTAGGATTTCCCCACAAATTTTGTCTCATGGTCTTCAAGGTCTTTTTTCACCATTGATACCACCATAATTGAAGGGTCTGCCAGATACAATGATCCAAGAGATAGGGCTTCTTGCAACACAGCCTGGATCTGCTGCTGAGAAAATTCCTGCTCAGGGCTCAATGCACAGCTGCCAGTTGTTTGTAACACCCATTACCCTGACCAGAACGTTTCCCCTAGATGTGTAATAAACTGTCTCCAGATCTCACAGAGGCCCACCAGGAACTGAAGTTCTGTCACTGTGATAGGAAACATGAAATGCAATAATTTGTCCTATAATTAGAGGAGATGTCCTAGCATGCCTTTGACAATTAGTTCACTAAATATTTTATGACTATGATTCCATTTACCATTGTGCTTAGGTGGAAGAATCAGACAATTTGTCACTTTTGTTCACAGGTCTCTAGATTGAAAGAAAATATACTTGGCAACAGCACTTAAGGGAGTATACTTGAAAAAGTGGCATCTGTACTTGGAACTGATTTATATGAAGAGATTCTAGACTTTGATCTGATGCTAAAATGGGAAGGAACTTTTGTGGTCTAAAGGACTGTGGGGAGATACATTTTGTATGTAAGGGAGAACATGAATCATCTTTGGTAATCTGAGGGCAGAGTATGGTGTTCATGCTCCAGCATGACCCTCAATGATTCCTCTGTCCTGTTTTTCATCTCTTTGTGTCGTCCCTTATCACATTAAGTTGGGCTGACCAATGTGACTACTAGGATCTTGCAGAAATGATGGACTTCTATGACTGGGCCATAAAAGATATTGTGGTTTTCATTTTGCCAATTATTGGATCTGAGATATCTTGCCAATAGCCAGAGATAAATTAAAGCCCTCTGCCAATGTCTACCATTAGTGACACATCTTAGCAGCAGAGTTTTAAGCCCCACTCAAGCTTTCAGATGACAGCAGCTCTGGACAACACCCAAATGTAACTTTTCATAGACTCTGAGTCAGACCCACCCACCTGAGCCTCTCCTCAATTCCTAATCCACGGAAACTTGGAAATAATGAATGTGTATTGTTCAAAGCTGCTATGTTTAATGATAATGTGTTAAACAGCAATAGTTAAATAATATCTCCACTTATACCTAGCCTGGAAAGAAAATCAGTGGACTTCGCATTCATATGGACCATCTATAATGTTTGGGCACACATCTTATTGGAAAAAGAAAAATCCAGTACTTAATAAGACTGCTACTTATTCATCAATATATATTGATTGAAGACTCTTTCAATAGTTCTGTGAGTTACCTGATATACTGTCCTTACAGATGCTAATTAAATCAGAGCTAGAACTGAAATCATTTTTTAAGGTAAGGTAAGTTTTCCCATGAAATAGGATTAGGAAATAAAGTTCCTTTTTTTTTTTTTTCCTCCACAGAATTTCCAGGAACTAGAGTTAAAAACAAGTTGAATTTTGAGTTAGATTCCTTTTTTCTGTCCAGAGAGAGAGAGAAAAACTCAACTCCCAACCAATTCATGGGAAGGATATGGTATGTTTTACACAATAAAAAAAGATTTTTACCGTATTAATAATAAAAGCTTTTTATATAAGGCCTTACTAATAATGCCTATATGCTACTACAATATTATAAATTTTTGCCCAAAATTATCAAAAGGAGAGTAGAAGAGAGATAATTATGCAGATACCCCCTTAGGGAAGATAATATTGCTTCAAGCTAGAGTTTAGAGTCACAGTCTTGAAATTTCCATGTAGGTAGAAATGTAAAGCAAGTTCAAAACTTGCCAAACTCCTTTGCAGATTAATTCTGCCCTCTTTTTATTTCTGACAGAATGGCGCAGACCTTAAAAAAAAAAAAATGACTTATTGCATTTGAAGACAAAATAAATGATACAACTAAAATTCCATTTAAAGCATCTTGGGAATAATTTCAGATTTTTAAATAAGCACATCATCACAAAGCCTAGAAAGCTGACAGGATGCACTCCAGTACTTTCACCCTTGAGAGACAGGACTAGCTGGATTTCCTAGGCCGACTAAGAATCCCTAAGCCTAGCTGTGAAGGTGACCATATTCACCTTCAGACAGGGGGCTTACAACTTATCTCACACTCGACCAATCAGAGAGCTCACTAAAATGCTAAATAGGCAAAAGAAGAGGTAAAAAAAATACCCAATCATCTATTGCCTGAGAGCACAGTGGGAGGGACAAGGATCAGGATATAAACCCAGGCATTCCAGTTGGCTACAGCAACCCCCTTTGGGTCCCCTCCCCTTATGTGGGAGCTCTATCTTCACTCTATTTCACTCTATTAAATCTTGCAACTTCACTCTTTTGGTCCGTGTTTTGTTATTGCTGGAGTTGAGCTTTCCCTCACTGCGGACCAATGCTGTTTGCCGCGGTGGCAGACCTGCCGCTGACTTCCATCCCTCCAGACCCAGCAGAGTGTCCGCTGTGCTCCTGATCCAGCGAGGTGCCCATTGCCACTCCGGATCTGGCTAAAGGCTTGCCATTGTTCCTGCATGGCTAAGTGCCTGGGTTCGTCCTAATCGAGCTATACCCTAGTCACTGGGTTCCACAGTTCTCTTCCGTGACCCAAGGTGTCTAATTGAGCTATAACCCTCACTGCGTGGCCCAAGATTCCATTCCTTGGAATCCGTGAAGCCAAGAACCCCAGGTCAGAAAACAGGAGGCTTGCCACCATCTTGGAAGCAGCCCACCATCATTTTGGAAGTGGTCCGCCACAACCTTGGGAGCTCTGGCAGCAAGGACCACCACCCCAGTAACAGCCTGATGAATTCTTTACTTTTCTTTACTTTTATACTCACTCTTATTCTTGTTCTCATTCTTATGCCACCCTCTACCTCTCCCCAGCTATCTCCACACTATCAATCTCACTCACTCTCTCCTAGCGGTTTCTAATCCTTCTTTAGCAAACAATTGCTGGCTTTGCTTTCTCTTTCCTCCAAAACCTCTGAGACCGCAATTTACTCACTGCTAAAAAAAAAAAAAAAAAGGACTGTATATTTTTAAATGAAAAGTGTTGTTTTTACCTAAATCTGTCTGGCCTGGTATATGACAACATAAAAAATCTCAAAGATAGAGCCTTCACTTGCCAACCAAGCAAGTAATTAAGCTGAACCCTCTTGGGCATTCTCTAATTGGATGTGCTGAGTCCTCTCAATTCTTAGTCCTTTAATATCTGTTTTTCTCCTCTTATTCGGACCTTTTAGTTTCTCAGTTCATCCAAAACCATATCCAGGCTATCACCAATCATTCTATACAACAAATGCTCCTTCTAACAACCCCACAATATCACCCCTTACCACAAAATCTTCCTTCAGCTTAATCTCTCCCCCTCTAGGTTCCCACGCCCCACCTAATCCCACTAGAAGCAGCCCTGAGAAACATCACGCATTAACTCTCCGTAACACTTCCCAAAAGTTTTCGCTGCCTCAACACTTCAACATTTTGTTTTATTTTTCTTATTAATATAAGAAGACAGGAATGTCAGGCCTCTGAGCCCAAGCCTGCAGGTATACATCCAGATGGCCTGAAGCAAGTGAAGAATCACAAAAGAAGTGAAAATGGCCAGTTCCTGCCTTAACTGATGACATTACCTTGTGAAATTCCTTCTCCTGGCTCAGAAGCTCCCCCACTGAGCACCTTGTGACCCCTGCCCCTACCTCCCACAGAACAGCCTCTTTGACTGCAATTTTCCACTACCTACCCAAATCTTATAAAACAGCCCCACCTCATCTCCCTTCGCTGACTCTCTTTTTGGACTCAGCCTGCCTGCACCCACGTGAAATAAACAACCTTGTTGCTCAAAAAAAAAAAAAAAAAAAAAAAAAAAAAAAAAAAAAAAAAAAAAAAAGTAAATAAAAACCAAAGCACATCATCACCAAGCCTAGAAAGCATCAGAAACGAATGTTATTTGTTTATGTATGTATAACTAAAAGCTACAAGTTATCTTCTCTCTTTCCCTCATTTTCAGTTTAAGTCACACAGCCTGATAATGCACATTGCCCACATCCCATGCACTGCAAATTGATTAACTAGGCCACCTATGTGGTGCAGCACAGTCATTACTACCTCACATAGAAGGCCTACATCAGGCATGTAAGAAGGCCATAGCTACACAGAAAGGAATTTTTTAGGACTAGGTTATTTGTGGGGTGGTCATGAGTCATCTAACACATTTTTGAGTATGAGAAGTATAAAGCATTAGAGCTGCAGATGGAGCTGTTGGCTTGGTGGAAGAGTGCAGAAGGGTGGCTTTGCTGGAAGGAGGCTGTGCTTCCTTCCACTGATGAAAGTGTTGATTTCTCACGTATGCTGTGAGTCACATGAGTCACACTAGGGTCCTTTAAATTAACTCCGTCCATGAGTAATTCATGCCTCACATAAAGTAACCTGAGAAACAAAAGGCAAGATGCCTGTTACAGGTCATTATATGCATTTGTGTGTGTGTGTGTGTGTGTGTGTGTATGTATATGTGTGTATCAGGGGAGACAGATGTGTGAAGTAGCCAGCTAGAAAAGGAGCATGGAACTATTAAGAAGGCTACAAAAAGAGGTACCAAGAAAGGGTCCCTCTAAGGAAAAAATAGAACCTCCAAATTACAAAACAGATTGCATTTGAGACCGTGCTATTCCTAGAGAATATCTGAGCAAATTATTTCAGGTAATTAATAAAGACCTTTCCTTAATTTTCATCTTCTCTGCATCAGTTCCAATCCTGGGATATGAGATACTGCCTAGGAAGGAAGAAGTATGAGTAGAAGATATCTAAGAAGAAGAAATGAGAATCAATCACAACCCCCTTTCTCACTGTAGGCCTCAGCCTAAATGAATTTTAAACTAGCAAAGGGAAGAAGCCTCAATAAATGAACGTGAGTGTTGAGATTAGTAAACTGGTCTAGATATTTCAATCTTGTCCTCTACATACCAAACTTGGTGCACACCCAGTGCATTTCAGTGTCTGAAGGAGCTTAAGTCAAGGACTCAGGCCCTCCAAAGCAAACTATGCTCATAAGAATATTTGCATTCCTAGCCCAGGAACCTCCATTTTGAGGCTCCCTTATCAGAAGACCTTGGCTAAGTCACTCTTCTCCATTCACACTCTCTGCTTTTCCATTGTTAGCCAATCCTCCTTTTTCTTCCTGGGTTCTTAGGTCCACAAGAATGAAGGAGCCTTTGTTTAGGTCTCCTCAGCATTGAGATCATTCCCCCGACCTATGCTGCTTTGTCTTCAGACCCTCCCCTATTGTCATCCTGCAGGAGGAAATGGAACGCTGGGAGTTGATGCCTTTCTTTTTGTCTAATTGCTTATATGATCACAGTAAATGAATAAAGTCTTCATTGTTAGTTTCAGTTTAGCTCATTTTCCAAATGGCCTCCTGGACACCTGGCAAGCTCAATAGATACAGTTTTCAAGAGGTTCTCAAAAGGGACTCTTTTCTAACTATATTTAATTAACTTGCTTGGTGAGTCCCAACTCATCTAGGAGTTTAGTTGTGTGACTAAAAATAAGAATGGTCTAGATTAAATCTGTCTCAACCATAACACAGTATGCTTCTTAAGATTCTTCTGGAAAGAGTCAAGGAAGTCACAGACATAATGAAGCATGTTAAGCAGCAGCAGAAGTAATAAAGGCTATGTTTCACCAAATGTTGGATATATACAAAACACAGAACTCTGCTCTTTACATTTTGTTTTGTCTTATTCAGGCAACAAAATAAACCTATGAGGTAAAGACTATTATTCCCATCTTTATGTTAGGTGAGTACAAAGTAATTGCGTTTTTGCATTGTTGGAATTTGCCACTTGATATTAGCATACTTTCTTAAATAAATGTGGTTATGTTATACATCATTTCAATGGACATTTCTTGCTTTTTTTTTTTTTGCTAAATGATTTATTACTTGCTGTTTATTTTATATTTATTTTAGAATATGGAAATGATGTTAGACAAAAATAAAATTCTAGCAATTTCCTAATTTGAGTCCAAAATGGATTGTAAAGCAACGGAGACAACTCGCAACAGCAATACGTTCGGCCCAGGAACTGCAAATGAATAGCACAGTGGTAATTCAAGAAGTTTTGCAAAGGAGACAAGAGTCTGGAAGATGAGGAGAATAGTGGCTGGCCATCAGAAGCTGACGACAACCAGTTGAGAGCAATCATAGAGGCTGATCCTCTTACAACTACACGAGAAGTTGCCAAAGAGCTCAACGTTGACCGTTCTATGGTTGATTAGCATTTGAAGCAAATTGGAAAGGTGAAAAAGCTCAGTAAGTGGATGCTTCATCAGTTGAGTGAAAATTTAAAAAAAAAATTGTCATTTTGAAGTGTTGTTTTCTCTTATTCTAGGCAACAACAATGAACCATTTCTCAACTGGATTGTGACGTGAGATAAAAATTGGATTTTGTATGACAACCGGTGATGACCAGCCCAGTGGTTGGACCAAAAAGAAGCTCCAAAGCACTTCCCAACACCAAAATTGCACCAAAAAAAGTCATGATCACTGTTTGGTGGTCTACTGCCAATGTGACCCACTACAGCTTTCTGAATCATGGCAAAACCATTACATCTGAGAAGTATGCTCGCCAAATCTATGAGATGCACTGAAAAGTGGAATGCCTGCAGTCAGCACTGGTCAACAAAAAGGTATGATTCTTCTGCATAACAACACCCAGCCAGACCCGCACGACCAGTGCTTCAAAGCTACGAAGTCTTGTCTCATCCACCTTATTCACCTGACCTCTTGCCTACCAACTACCACTTCTTTAGGCATCTAGACAACTTTTTGCAGCGAAAATGATTCCACAGGCAGCAGGATGCAGAAAATGCTTTCCAAGAGTTTGTCAAATCACAAAGCATGGATTTTTATGCTATAAAAATAAGCAAACTGATTTCTCATTGGCAAAATTGCATTGATTGTAATTGTTCCTATTTTGATTAATAAAGATATGTTTGGACCTAGTTATAATGATTTAAAATTCATGGTCCAAACCCACAAGTACCTTTGTACCAACGTAATATTAAAAAAAAAAAATTGAGGCAAAGAGTGAGTAGATAATGTTACCAATATTAGAAAAAGCATCAGTAAGTTGCTGGATTCCGAAGTCTGCTTTCCTAACCATGCTATTACCTCGTATGGGTGATGGAGGGAGAACTTTCCCTATTCTTGTGTCCTTAGGAAATTTTTTATGCTATAAGATATAACTCAGTCAACATATATCATTTGACTTACCATTTAGGTCATAATAAACACTAATCTATATCCAAACATTCCTTACAGTTTTTGTTTCCTTAATTATCACCCATTCAACTGCTATTGATCTTACAATCATTTACATACTTTTCTGCTAGTCCTAATGATCAGCTTCGAACTCCCCATGCATTTTTGTTAGGTCTATCATGTTCTCTAGGGAAGTATGTCACTTTTCTTGCTCATTAAGTCAGACAATTTGTTCTCCTGACATCAAGTAATATTGTATACCCAACAAGATATTAATTATCTTCAAAAATCACAGAGTAACATATGTCTATTCCCACATTCTGCTATAGTTACATGTGAATTTTAAAATACCCCGGCTAGTAGATGTGCTACAGCACAAATCATCACTCTGTGAAAGACAGCACGTTTTCTGTTATATTCTATTATATTGTTTTTCTCAATAATTTTAAAATAATAAAGGTACTGTATATACGATTGCAAATGTAAGTCATCAGTAACTGCAGAAAGAAGAAGCATCTTTGTTTAATGCATAAAGCCTGGACCTTGGAGTCAGACAGAGAATGGTGTTACTCCTAACTCCAGCCCAGAAGAGCTGAATGATCTGGGGAAAGGTATTTACTTTTCTGAGTCTCTGCTTCTTTTCTCTAAAAGGAGAATTCTTCTCAGTTTGTAGCTATTTTGAAAAAAAAAAAAATCTAGATGATTATCAAAAATGCATGACTCATGGCTTGGCAGCTAATAATACTAAGGTCAAACCATTTTTGACAGCTAGGCTTGTGTTAAGAGCTTTATGTCTTTTATCTTTTTTATCTTGTTGCAGGATGGGGTTTCTTCCCCATTTCATTTCCTGAAAATCAATGTATATATATAAAAGTATATATGTGTGTGTGTGTGTGTGTGTGTGTGTGTGTGTGTGTATTTATTTCTGAAGTATTTGGTTGAGAGGTGACACATAGTATCTTACACATCACTATTACTTAAAAAATAGTAATTAACTGATCGCATGAGCTTGTTCCAGCAATTCAATGCCACTTAACAAATTCTCTGTATTTTTCAAAACCTCTCTCAAAAACCATTTTTTTTTTCTTTCCTTTTGTGTTGTTATTTCTTAACATTGCAATCTAAAAGTAAACTTCTTTACTTTTTTTTCTTTCCCAAAATAAACTGATACAGTTCGGAAATTTGTCTCCTCAAAATCTCATGTTAACACCTGATTCCCAGTTTTGGAAGTGGGCCTAGTGAGAGGTGTTTTAGTCATGGAGGCAGGTCCCTCATAAACGGTTTGGTGTCCTCCTCGTGTCCTAACATCTTCATGGTAATGAGTGAGCTCACAAGAGAGCTGATTGTTTAAAAGAATCTGGCACCTTTCTCTGCCCGCCTTGTTCACTTTCTTGCAATATGACATGCCTACTTCCCCTTCACCTTCCACCATGGTTAAAAGCTTCCTGAGGTCTTTACCACAAACAAATGCCACCCCATGCTTCTTGTATAACCTGCAGAATTGTGAGCCAAAAATCTCTTTCTCTTATCAACTATTCAGCCTCAAGTATTCCTTTACTGCAATGCAAAATGACTAACACAGAGATCTAGCATCCTGGAGGAAGGCGACCATTTATTTTCAACTTCTAAATTTTGTGTCACTTACTTATAGCAGAATCTCACTGAAAATCTAATTGAACAAATACATCTTATTACATTTATTTACATTTTATGCCACACAATTCGTATTATTTGGTTATATCAATCAATAAGGCAAACCAATGTATTGTATATTTATTTTGTGTGAAAAAAATCATATAACACTTCATGTAGTATGAATTCATTCATATATAGTATATATTTATGTGTGTATATATATGCAAAAATAAAATATAGACAAACTAAAGTATCAAAGGTAATAACATGAAATATAAGATTCTGGGTGATTGTGGGTCACTTTTTCTCATAAATATTGATTACACTTTTTTTACTACTCACAATTCTATAATAAAGGTAACTATTCAATTCTAGGTTTTTAAAAAAAATGATAATAGTCACATTTTAATGAAGGACACAAAAAAACTAGACTCATAGAATTTCAATCCCATATGGTGATAGTTCAGAATATATGTCAGGTTTACAATACTTTGAGTGTTTTCTAATAAAGCTGTATTTAGTCTCTCATCATTTTATGCTTTTGGAAAATAAAGGAGAAATAACTACAAATAAATAATTTTTGTTATATAAGATACGCATTAGGATAAAAGAGGAAAACCACATCTGTTATTTGAGAATTACTTCTAGAATGGACACTTTGAGACTGATGCCACTGGATGTTAGTTTAAATTATTTAATGCTTTTAAAATTTATTTTTGTAGGTATATAAGACAGATAACCAATAATTTAAAATATTGATAATTAAATAAACACAAATTAATCCATTTTAAAAGCAATTCAAACATTAACATATATTTTCTGTTTTCACTATATAAGATACTTTTAAAGAATATGTAAGTACACAAAAATACTCAGGACATTTATCACACCCTTTGTAGATAATTTAAATTATTAATTTAATGTAGAGATAAAATATATTATGTTGGATAAGAACACAGAATATAATACATATCTATCTAACAATAAATAATATTAAATAAAACATTTGTTTACTTTGTGGCATTGAGCAAAGTTTTTGTTCAATTTATTTTTTTTTAAATTTCTTACTTGTTTGCTTTACTAAACAAGCTATTCAATTTCTCTCTAACTCAACTTCCTCACTGTGAACTGTATATAATGATACCTCATTGGTGATATTAAATGATTAAATATGTTTGAATATGAAAGCAGTTAAAATAGTAAATAGTGGGACCTAGGTATGTATCAGCTATCTGTATTATAAATTTATATCTGTTTAATTAAATCTAGTGTTTAACCTCTTATTTTTTCTCCATTTTCTTCATTTTGTATTTTTTTTATGCTTGACTCTGAATCTTCATACTGATAACACCAGATATATTCTGTTGCTGTCTCTTTGGCACTTTACTATTCAAGATTGGTATCAGTGTATGGTTCATGCACGTGCTACTGAATTGAGGCTTATGATCCACTTTGTTAATCTTATTGAAATCATATCAATTCCTCTGCCCACAAACTTTTTATTTGTAATTGATGGCTGATTAATGTCATCTTTACTTTTATTTTCCTGTGATTTGCTGCAAATGAACTATAGCCTGAAAGAAAATAATACCATACAAATTTAACATTTTCTCTGTGATTATTCTCTTCACTCCTCTTCAACATGATAAGAAATATTAAACCTTTTTCTCTCATAAATATTTCTCAGTACTTTTCTCCTTACCATGTGCTATTTATTCAGCTACCTTTAACAAAATATTCTGTGGCATTAAATATGTCTTGGGTGGAAGGATGAAGGCACCGTAAATGAATACATAACACACACAAACATATCCAATCTTAAAGCACACTTTTCTCTGAACTTGCAGCTCCCTGTTTCCTGTTGTTTTTCTGAATGTTCTTATTCTTCATACATCCCTTGATGACTTTCTTCCCAACCAACACTTGTGGCATTGATCAAGATTTTTTGCTTATTTTATTTTACATTTTTGTTTGTTTGTTTGTTTGTTTTGCTTAGCAAGTTATTTAATTTCTAACTCAGCTTCCTCATCTGTGAACTGGAGGTGATAATATTTCTCCGGTGAGATTCAATAAGTAAGCATGTTTGAATATGAAAACAGTTAAAACTGTAAATAGTGAAACCTGTATTACTTGTTTTATGAAAGTGCAGATATTTCAACTACTCTAAGGCAGACTTTTTCTTTCTCTAGGTGTTTTAGTTGCCTTTTTTTTCTTGTGTTTAGTTCTTTAGTCCATAACCTTATTTTAACAAATGTTTTCACAATTACATTTGTAAGTAGATATGTTTTAACAACAATTCAGTTACACCCAAGTGCACATGTTGAATTGTACATGTTCTTATCCTCTCATGGCTCTGTGAATGTCAAAGAATTATCAAATAATTTCACTAGTTGTTTGGGAAGTTTGTTCTAAAAAAAAATTGAATGGACAGAAGAGTTTGACTAGACTGGCATTTCTTTCAAAATAGTTTTTGTTTCTTCTAGAGAGTTAGAACTAACTTGACTTATCTGCAAGCCTGATACTTGTTTGAATGGTGCACAATAGCTCAGCATCTACAAGGCTCCTTAAGTCTGCCTCAAAACAGTGTTTGTTCATCTCTTCTCCCTCAGGACCCCTCATCTTCAGCTTTTCTGAGTTCGCTTCCACCCAAGATATATCTCATAGCCCGGATTCACTTACGCGTGCCTTTATTGTACCAAATAGCCAATATTTGAAGTAAAATACAAACAAATGTAAACTAAGTATTGTCCTTGTTCTTCTCAGCATCATCTATCAAAATATTAATTTTCCTCAAGGGATAATGGATGACTATGAATGATTAGAAAATAGTTAAATAGACAAAAAGTAAGAATGAAAAGTTTGGCCAAGCACGGTGGCTCATGCCTGTAATCCCAGCACTTGGGGAGGCCAAGGCAGGTAAACCACAAGTCAAGAGATCGAGACCATCCTGGCCAACATGGTGAAACCCTGTCTCTACTGAAAATACAAAAATTAGCTGGATGTGGTGGCACATGCCTGTAGTCCTGGCTGCTTGGGAGGATGAGGAAGGAGAATCACTTGAACCTGGGAGCCGGAGGTTGCAGTGAGCATATGTCGTGCCACTGCACTCCAGCCTAGCAACAGAGCGAGACTCCATCTCAAACAAAAAAAGAAGTTCAGTGATCAATATTTCAAATTATTACTTGTTATATAATTATTCATATATCCATCATCACACCTAGACTATGATCTGCAGGTCAGAAACTTTATCATGTAGATTCATGTAGCACAACTAGCACAATGCCTCATTGGATCAGAGAAGACCCAGAAATGTCTACATTCCCTAAAGAAATTTAATTTACATTTCTTAATTTTATACTTAACTATATAGTCATGATTTTATTTGCACTTTATAACATTTTTATATCTTTAGTATATAAAACAAAGTCTAAAGGCATATGTAATATCTTACCTACATCTTCGTGGCCTTATGCGTCAATGACAAGGGACATTTTCATCAATTACATAACGGAAGCTCAGTGGAAAAGTTGTTACATCCTGTCCTCTCCTGCTTTTGCAGTCAGCCAAAAGATTTAATTAGTGAAACATTTTGGCAGCCTTTCTTCTCCATGTTTTTTTTTTTTTTTTTTTTTCTTTGTGATGCCTAATTTTCTTGTCCTCTTATGTTCAGCTGACAGTGATGGTCATTATGCCCACAGACGCAGAGCTCCCACTGGAGACTTCCTCTGCACCTAATTTGCTCATTTATCTTTCTCTCTCTCTCTCTCTCTCAATGTAGGAAAACAATGACTATGGCCAATCAAAAGCATCAGAAGCTAGGCTACCCAAATAGTAGGTATAAAATATCTAGGAGAAAAAGATTGTGCTTGAGTGTTTACATTTCATTAAAAAGGGGGACTTAATAACTAGGGGAAATTAACATGTATGGATGTAACAATAATTGTAAATAAATGAGAGAAAAAATGAAATTATAAAATGTACTATCACTTTAATTTCTTTTAATTTATTACATAAAAAGAAAATAAATATATTATTTTTTGTTTTTCTTACAATGAATTTGATTAAGGTAAATATACAGATAATAATTTATTACATACATTTTAGGTGAAATGTTTGACAAAGGTATACACTCATTTAACAATCACCTCAGTCAAGATAAAAAAAAACAGTTTCCTTACACCTCTGTAGTCAATCTTACCCAACCCTCTTCCCCTGGGAAGCATTAATCTTACGTCAAACACTATAGATTTGTTATGCCTGTTTCAGGTATTCATATAAATGGAACCACGCAGTATGTTCTCCTTTGTGACTGTCTCCTTTCAGTCAGCATAATGTACATGAGATTCATTCATGTTGTTGTGTATGTAAGTAGTTTATTTCATCTTATCCCTGAACAGTATTCCTTCAGATGAACTTGGCAAATTTATGTATTCACCTGTATTTGTTCATGTATTTACCTGTTGATAAAATTTGAGTTACTTATATTTTTAGGATATTAAAAATTTAAATTGTTATATATATTCAGGTAGAAGAATTTTTGTGGACAAATGTTTATGTCTTTTAGGTAGATATCTGGCAGTGAAATGGCTGAGATACATGGTAACTCCATGGTTCATTTTGCAATAAACTTCCAAACTGGTTTCCCAAGTACTTGTACCATTTTTACACTCTAATCAGCAATGTAGGACAGATCAAATTGCTCCGTGTCCTTTCCAACACTTTAAAATTTTAGCCATTTTAGTAAGTGTGGAATGAGGGTTGCATTGGGGTTTAGTTTTATTTTCCTAACATCTAATGATGCTGAACGTATTTTCATCTTATTGACCATTGATTTGTCTTTCTTTTTCTATTCTGAGATGGAGTCTCACTCTGTTGCCCAGGCTGGAGTGCAATGGCATGATATCAGCTCACTGCAAGCTCTGCCTCCCGTCTTCACACCTTTCTCCTGCCTCAGCCTCCCAAGTAACTGGGACTACAGGCGCCCACCACCACACCTGGCTAATTATTTGTATTTTTAGTAGAGATGGGATTTCACCGTGTTATCCAGGATGGTCTCTATCTCCTGACCTCATGATCCATCCACCTTGGCCTCCCAAAGTGCTGGGATTACAGGCGTGAGCCACCGTGCCCTGCTGATTTGTCTGCTTTATTGTAGTTTCTGTACAAGTTATCTACCCATTGTTTATTAGATTGTTTGTGTTTTATTAGTTATCTGTAGGAGTTCATTTTGTATTTTAGACACATGTGCTTTGTCTGCAAATTGAATTTCAAATATTTACTCATTCGTAGCTTGCATTTACATTTCTTCATTATTATTTTTTCAAGAAGATGATTTTTTATTTTTACAATGTTGAATTCATTACTTTTTAAAATAGGTACTTTTTGAGCTAAGAATCACTTGTCTATCCCACTTTTGTAAAGGTTTTCTCTTCTGTATCCTCCTGGAAATATTTTAGCTTTCAATTTGACATTTATGTCTATTATCAATTTAGAGTTAATTTTTTAGTATGGTGTGAAATTAGGATAGATTTTATTATTATTATTTTTATGGATATGCAATTCTTTCTTCACCATTTTCTAAAAAGTATATAATTTCCTTTGAATTGCCTTTAGGACTTTTTTTTTTTTTTTTGAAATCAATAAATGTGTGACTCTAGATCAAAGTGCACTATTCTCGTTCTTTTATCCTCGAGTCCTTTCACCATCACATTACTCTCTGGATGTCTGTAGTTCCACAGTCTTGAAATCAGGTTGTGCAAGTTCTTCAACTTTCTTCGTTTTAAGTTCACTTCAGCTACTCTAGGTCCATGGAATTTTCATATGAATATTGGTATCAACTTATCTATTTGTCCGAAAATAGTATTTTGTTGTTGAATTGGTTTTATAGATCAATTTGTGGAGAATTGACATTAAGATTTCAATTGAGTTTTCCAACGCATGAGCATGATAGAAAATTTTCAATACCTCTTCCTTAATGTGATATTATCTGACAATTTTGACAGATGTTCCTTATGCAACTGAGGTTATCCTTTGTTCTAATTATCTTAGTGATTTTATCATGAATGTTGAATTGATGTTGAGTTTTATCATAGATGTGTTGAATTTTGTTGTAGCCATTAAGATAATGATAATTTTTTTTCATTTTGTTAAAATGCTGAAACACACTGATTAATATTCACATGCCTAACTAATCATATATTCTTGAAATAAAGTCCACTAGATCATAATATCAATTTTATTTAACAAACTTTTGTTGAGGAATTTTGCTTTCATGTTCTTTAGGTATATAGATCTCAATTTAATTTTTATATATGTATCAAGCTTTAGTGTCAGATTTATTCTGACTTCACAATGAGTTACAGATTATTCCCTCCTGTGTTTTATGAAAAAATTTGAATATCTGCTTCATGAAATTTCTCTCAGATTTTTCTTTGAATATTCACATATGAGAATATCTGTGCCATGTTTTTCTTGTGTGGAAGTTTTATTATTTTTTATTCTTTAAATAAAATTATGTTTTCAACAGACATAGAAATACTCACATCTAAAATGTGTCCTTAAATTTTATTTCTTAGATTTTGTTTTATAACTGTGTCCTTTTCAACTATGTTGCACATATTTTCATAAATTGTTCATAATATTTTTAAAATTTCTATAGCATCTGTAGAAATAGCTGTTGTTCAATTCCTGATGTTGATAATATGTGATTTGCTCCTTTTATCTTGGTTATAATCTGCAGATATTTATCAATTTTGTTAATTTATTCATTAAAAAGCTTCACTTTATAAAATTTCCCTTACTTTGTGTTTTCTATTTTATTGATTTCTGTACCTCTCACTACTATGTCAGAAAAGACAGCCTAGTTGGTGGTGTTTTTCTCTTTATTTCTGTCATTTTTAAAAATTTTCTGTATTTTGAGGTTCTTATATTAGGTATAAAAAATTTAGGATAATTGTGTCTTCCTGATGAATTGGTCCATTAACCTTATAAGACATTACTCTGCATCACTTCAAGTCTACCTTTTATTATTTTACTGCAGTTACACAAACTTCCTTCCATGTGACTTTTGTTTGCACTTTATATATCTTTTCACTTTTTCCTTCATTCTGCACCTGACAGTGTAGGCACAGTGGCTCACGTAATCCCAGCACTTTGGGAGACTGAAGTGGGGTGGATGACTTGGGGTCAGGAGTTGGTCAACATGGTAGCAACCCATCTGAACTAAAAATATACAAATTAATGATGCATGGTGGTGCGTGCCTGTAATCCCAGCCACTCAGGAGGCTGAGGCACAAGAATTGCTTGAATCTGGGAGGCAGAGGCTGTGGTGAGCTGAGATTGCACCACTGCAATACAGAGCGACAGAGCAAGATTGCGTATCAAAAAATAACAATAATAAAATAAAATTTAAAAATAAAATGCACACAGGCAAAGACTTCCTCCTTGATCAAACATTAGTCATGCTCCTCTGGGTCTTCTTTCCAACTAGATCCCGACTTGGGCTGAATTCTCTGCCTTTGGACTGCCACCCTATCCCTGGCATAGTGAGCCCAGTTTTAGAAAAGAATCTTACTAAGTCAGTGTGGCCAGAATCTTCCCACTCTTGATATCTGCTTAAATTTGTCTCTACCCTAATGTCTAATTCTTTGGCTTGCCTTTAGCAAGAGTCCTGTTAAGTCAGTTTAGCAAAAATCCCCTTACCCTTGCTGTTACTTCTTAGTAATTTTCCACCAACTGACCCTTTCACTCTGCTCTTTGGCCATCCAAAGGGTGACCAACTTTTGATTTTTCAAGTTAATGTGAAAGCAATACACATCCAGTAGAAATCATGCTTTGAATAGCCAATCTATTCTGTTTTTCACTTTCAGCCCATTATTCAATAAAGTCTATAAAACATTCAACACGTTACTACAAATGGACATTGTGTTAGATGAGTTTGCCCTACTACAGGCTAATGTCAGTGTTCTGAGCACATTTAAGGTAGATTAGGCTAAGCTGTGATGTTTGGTATGTTAGGTATATTAAATGCATTTTTGACTTACAATAATTTCAATTTATATTGGGTTTTAAGGATGTAACCCTGTCATAAATTAAGGAGTGTTTGTAAATCCCTAGCTGTCTTTGCTGTATTCAGAGTTGACCTCAGTTCTATACTCAAGTCTCTCTTCCTTACTACTGTAGCTCAAATAAAATCTGGCATGCCATTATTAAAAAGTGTCTCATGTAAAACTTTTCTTTTACACACCTTTTGTAGAAAGTTTTTAGTAGGGTCTTGCTTTGATATCTAATCTGATACTCTTGGTCTTTTAATTGAAGAATTTAATCCATTTGTAATGTAATTATTCGTATAATTACATCTTTCTATTGTTTTTTTCCATTTGTCTGTTCTGCTTTTGTTTCACAGTGCTATTTACCTTCTGCTTTTATATTTTATTTTATTTTACATTCAGAGAGTACATATGCATGTACATTTGTTACATGGATATATTGCATTTTGGTGGGGTTGGGACTTCTAGTGTACTCATCACCCAAATAGCAAACATTGTACCCAACAGATAATTTTTCACTCTTTATTCTCTCCCCTCTCCCTGCTTTTGAAGATTCCAAATGGCTATTATATCCCTCTGTATGTCCATGTGTACCCACTGTTTAGCTCCCACTTATACGTGAGAAGATGTGGCATTTGATTTTCCATTTCTGAGTTATTTCATGTAGAATAATGACCCCCAGCTCCATTCATGTTGCTTCAAAAGACGTGGTTTTATTTTTATTTTTTTATGGCTGCTTAGATTTCATTGTGTATATATACCACATTTTCTTTATTCAATCAAGTGTCGATAGACATGTGGTTGATTCCATGCCTTTGCCATTGTGAACAGTGCCATGATAAGCATACAAAATGAAGATGTCTTTCACCTTCTGGTTATTCTGACTGGTACACAATGATATTTTATTCTTGGTTTAATTTCCATTTCTCTGAAGATTAGCGATATTGAGCACTTTTTAAAAGTATGTTTGTTGGCAGCTTGTATGTCCTCTTTTTTTTTTTT
>NC_045436.1:140344717-140374186 GCF_002776525.5 Piliocolobus tephrosceles | reverse complement strand
AAGATGGATTAGAGACTTAAATGTTAGACCTAATACCATAAAAACCCTAGAAGAAAATCTAGGTAGTACCATTCAGGACATAGGCATGGGCAAGGACTTCATGTCTAAAACACCAAAAGCAACGGCAGCAAAAGCCAAAATTGACAAATGGGATCTAATTAAACTAAAGAGCTTCTGCACAGCAAAAGAAACTACCATCAGAGTATGTCCTCTTTAGAGAAATGATTGTTTATGTCCTTTGCCCACTCTTTGATGGGTTATTTGTATTTTTCTTGTTGAGTTGTTTGAATTCTTTGTAGATTCTGGATGTTAGACCTTTGTCAAAGGCATAATTTGCCAATATTTTTTCCTGTTGTGTAAGTTGTCTGTTTATTCTGTTGATTATTTCTTTTGCTGTGAAGAAGCTTTTCAGTTTAATTAAGTTCCATTTGTCTATTTTTCTTTTTGTTGCATTTACTTTTGAGGTCTTAGCCATAAATTCTTTCCCTAGGCCAATGTCCAGAAGAGTTTAAACCAGATTTTCTCCTAGGATTTTAATAGTTTCAGGTGTTATATTTAAGTCTTTAATTCATCTTGAGATAATTTTTGTATAGGGTGGGATATCAGGGTCCAGCTTTATTCACTTGCATATGAATAGTCAGTCTTCAGTATTTCATTGCATGTTCTATATTGGATTCTATATTGGCTTTTTTATATCTGTAATCTATCCATTTTTTCTGATTACTCTGAGTATTAATGTTATACATTCTTTACATACTAAAATTAACTTAGAATTAATATGTACCATTTTATTCCACTTCCCACTTCCCACTTCACTTAAGAAATCACACTCCTTATTTTCCAAATTATATTATGTGCTTTATATTTGTAGCCCTATAAGACTACAATTTCATCGATCTTCACACTCTTTTTGCTTACGTAATCATATGTTTTATTTGCACTTATGTTGTAAACCTCAATGTATAATGCTATTTTTTCTTTATAATTTAATTATCATTTCAAGAAAGTACATAGAGAAAAACAAACTTTTTATTTGTCAGTCTTATAAGCACTTGCAATCTATTCTTGATGTCTTTCTTTCCTTCCTTAGATCCATTTCATTTTGTATTATATCTTCAGAATTTTTCTTAGTGAACTTCTCCTAGTTACGAATTCACATATCTGATATCTCTATTTGAAACTTATTTTTACAGAATATTCTTACTGGGTATAAAATTTTGCATTTACTTTTTCTAAGCTCTTTACAGATTTTTTTGTTGTTGTCCTCTTGTTATTCTCTCTTTCATGATTTTTTCTTTATTGGTTTTAAGCAGTTTGACAAAAAATGTACCTATTTCTGGTATTCTTATTTGTGGTATTATTTTCATTTATTTCTCCTTGGGGTAAGTTGAGCTTCTTGAATGGTTAGATATTCTTATATAGGTGAGGAATTCTTACTATTTGTAAATGGGACATCAGATTTCATTATGCCACAATTATTTGGTAAGGTGAAAAGGTTCTGCTCTTGTTTTCTAAAACTAATTAACTTATCTAAAGCATAACTATGATTATCACAATAAATATTAACACTTTAAAAAGCAGTGATTTCATAATAGTCTAGATTTCAAAGTAATTTTAGTATAAAATTGTTTAAACCAAATAAATATGAATGATCTTCAGAAATGGGTTATCATTCATCCCTCCTATATGCTCTAATACATTTTTTGAAGTTGTCTCTCTATCCAATTCTACCCCAAAATAGTGGTGTTCAGGAATTGTCATTGTTCTTGTTATACTTTTAGAATATGGAATCAAAGGAAACATTAGGCATTCAATAACAGGTTGATTAAACAAATAAGTAATTAAATAGGATATCATAACTCTCTAACTTATAACTCTATCACCTAAGGGTGTGACACTGTCATTGTGGTAAAATGCACACACACACACACACGCACACACACAATGATATATATTTATTGGTGTATACATATACATATACATATATGTATATATGTACATATAAATGTATGTATATGTGTGTGTGTGTGTGTGTGCATATATATACAAGAAAACAAGACATGGCCCCTATTTCACAAAAGGTTTATATTTTACCTTTCTATCAAGGCTATTAAACTTTTACGTTGCTTGCCAACTTTGCAGAATATTTTGTCTTTCTTTTCTTTTTTTTTTTTTTTTTAATTATACTTTAAGTTCTAGGGTACATGTGCATAATGTGCAGGTTTGTTAAATATGTATACATGTCTTTCTTTTCTAATTTAGCTTTGTGCAGGAGAAATGACTTGGTGCCTGACTATATTTTTCTTCCTATGAAACCAAAAAATAGTAACTTTTTATAATTGTCCTTGAAGACTATTCTTTGGGACTCTGGGAAGGAACTGGTAGCACTGTCAACAGGTAGCTTGTGGAGTGAGACCTCTCTAAGTCTTCAAGTTATTAGTAATTCACACAATCGTTAAGCAATTCACAAATATCTTATTCTCACATGAAGTAGTAATGGGGCTGCATCTGTAAACAGTGTAGCATAACCATTTTCCCAACCACACTGCTGCCCTAAAGTCTTCTTTAACCTCCAACAGATAAATAAATACATAATTTCTAGAGCAGCCTCTGGCAGAAAATGACCCACTTCTTATATGCTCAAATTTCTAAGACACAAAAAAACTGCTCTTTCTCTACCCATACCCCAATCGTTTTCTGACACCTTTGGAAAGGATATGGGTCAATTTCAGAATGAAATATGAAAGTCTAACAGTAGCTCAAAATTTTGGCTAAACTGACTTTGTTATGAAAGTGCACTAAATTAATATGCAACTGAACCATATTAAATACATTACTGTTTTCTACTAAAAAGATATGCAATTAGTGATGATATTATTTATCTTATTAATTACTTAGTAACTTATTAATATTGACTAATATTAACTAATAAGTTATTTTTTACTAAATGGATATGCAATTAGTGATGAAATTTGTTATGGTGTATTTTGAGTTTTTAATATATTTTTAAAAATGATTTGTAGAGAAAACCTTTTTTCTAAAAGAATACAGATGATAGGTCTTTATGGAAAATAGTACAGTGTTGCAGCATTAAATTAAAAAGTGAATTAGCTCAAAGAGAAATTCTCAAATGATAATATCTGCTTTGTATTTATATATAGATAATGATATTCAGGGGGGAAAAAGCTTCATACATATGAGGAAATAGAAAAATGTTAAAAAATGTCTTACATAAAGTATGGGATTACCCAAAACCAAACTGAAATTAAAATTTTAAATAAATGACTAGATCCTGAACATCAACTTTATTTTATTTTCACAAATTTAGGACAGATCACATCTCAGAAATAAATATGCAGCATTGTGTGGCAGATGGTTTAGGAAAATTGATTAGGCAAATATCACTCATTTTAGTCATAATTAAATTGCAAACACTTTAAAAATCAGGGTAAATAAAGTTCTGTAATATCAGCTACATGTAGTTACAAGAAAGATATGGCTAAATAATTTTTTCTTGTACATTTTTGAATATACCTTACTAATATTTCTCTATTTGTCTAAATAGCCTGAGGTGCATTCTTACCGTTCTTTTTAAAATGCCCAAACTGAAATACAATTTTTGGAAGATAAACTTTAAAAAATATAATTTTAAAAAGACATATTAAAGCTAATGCCCTTTCAAATAAAATGCTTTGAAATAGGTCAATTTAATATGTCTATTTATTCTGCAAAGTTTTTATTTTCTACCCTAAAAGTCACAAGAACTCAGAATAAAGTATGTGGATATTCCGAAAAAGTAATAATCAGCCCACATCTCACATAAGAAAGTCATTGTTACTTTTTAAATCTCTTTACTCTGTTGTCATGGTATATCCCTGACATATTATAAAACTACTTTGTAGTTTTTCATTTATTCATCACTACAAAATGCATTTTATATGATTTATAAATTATTTCAAAACATTATTTTAATGATAAAACATGTTAATGGGCAATATTTAGAATATATAAATACACAGACACATACACACACCCATATATTTACTTCCATTTTGCAACATTCATTCATTTTTTGTGAAAGGAAAGAATATTGCATTGTTTAGGAAAAAGCTGTAAAATAAGAATAGACAAATTGAAACTCCACACTTTGCACAGTGATGAGTAGAGACCTCGTTTTATGCAGAGAATGTATATGGTATAAATTTGAGAGATTTTAAGAAAGGCTCCTGTACACATTATCCAGAACTAACTAGAGCTGGGAATGAGCAGTATGGTATATTGTTTGATTTTGGATACTGGGGCCTTTCATCTCTTGTCTCCCATTATGTGTTCTTTTGGGCTTATAATGTATTTTTGTTTGCTTGTTTGTTTGGCATTTATTGACTGGATTTAACACAGAGCTTTCCAGATTCCTGAAAAAAATCTTTAAATATGAATTTATTGCTCAGTTATACCTACCTTGTATGTTTTGTATCTTATGTTACAGGTTTTGTTGATGCTATTAATGCTATCTGAATTTTAACATGTAGTTAATAAAAGTAATGATGATGAAAAACGATTTAACTCCACATAGTTCTTTTAACTCTCCATGGCATATTTATATGAAATTTTTATTTTATTCAATGGAAAATGCCAAATTTCCTTCATCTTTGTATTTAGTCTGGTGGCCTAGCATGTTGACTGTCACATTGTAAGTTTACAGTAAATGTGTGAGAAAGCATTACTCAGAGGAATACTGTCGGATAAGGAGGACATATGTGGATTATGTTGATTAGACAAAAGAGGAAACAGTACAGATATATGTAGTTGATTCTCTTAAAACCACGCTATTTGTGAGTGGCAGAGGTCAGACAAAAGATTCTAAAGTTCTATCTGCTAATCTGGGAATACTTTCAATATAATATAATTGAGCCTTCTGGCTGATAGAATTTTATGCAACAATAGAATTATAGATAAAATGTATGTTGTTATCCAGCATTTCTACACATTTTTTTTTTTTTTTTTTCAAGAATGGGTAATGCTATTTTGGTCCTAGTTCTGCCAGTGTTAATACTGACAGGTTCATTTATAGCAGTAAAGTGAATGTATGTTTTAAAATATACTCTGATTTTGTTTCAATCACATATGGTAAGATGACAGATGTAAAAACAAAAGCCTTGAAAAGGAATAGTTTACTAGTTTTGGTTCCCAAGAAGAGAGGGCTTAGTTCCCACACAGGGGAACACATGAGAGAGCACCTAGTTCAGTCAGAAGGCAGAAAAAGCACAGGGAAAGCATGGGCCAAAGCCATTATTGTGGTTCTCACAGGAAGGAGTGAGAGAGACAGCGTAGGCATTCTGAGTAAATTTAGGATTAGATAATTTGAGTAATTCCAGTGGGTTCTGGCTAAAGGTTAGTCTGTAGGGTGATTCAGGGCAGGAAGATTATTGACTTGGTGTGTAACAGTTTGAAAAAAGAGGATATTGGGGTTTGGACTCTCCAGGTTGGTTGGTTTGCAAATCAAAGCCAACTTGTTTGCTATCTCTAGAAATTAGCTAAGCCTCGGAGGAGCCTGGGACCAAAAGACTTCAGGATGTCAAAGCATCATGAAATATAGAAAATATTTAAAAAATGATTAATGCAATGTATTTATGCAAAATATATTATCTAAATTTTTGCTTATCTAGAAAATTAAGATTATTTTTCTCTTACATAAACTCTTTAGATCTATGGGCACTGAAAAGACAGTGGGCAATGTATTCATTTCCTAGGGCTGACAACACAGAACCATGAACTAGGTATCTTAAAACAACAGAAATTTATTGTCTCACAGTTCTGGAGGCTAGAAGTTTAAAATTAAGCTGTTGGTAGGTCAAACTCCTTCTGAATCCCATAGTGAAGAATTCTTCTTTGCCTCTTCCTATAGCTCCTGGTGGTTTGCTGCCAATTCCTAGTTCCTTAGCTGGCATACAGTTTGATCTCTGACTCCCTTGTGTCATAGTGTTCTCCCCTCATGTGTTTCTATGTGTGACTTCTCTTCTTCTTATAAGGACATCAATCATGTTGGACTAAGGACCCAACCTATTCCAGTGTGTTCTTATGACAACTAATCACATCTGTAACAATCATATCTCCAAACAAGATTACATTCTAAGCTACTGGGGGTTATGACATCAACATATCTTTTTGGTGGGCACAATCAACTCATCAGAAGCATCATTCATTTTTTTCCATTTTGCTGTTATAGAAACATAATTAAATTGCAACTAGAGATATTTTATGCTTTATAATAGGCCCTTTCCCAAAATAACGCTGATAGCCACATATGATTTATGAATGAACAAAAATGAAGGTTATATTCAATGATAACAATGTTATTGGGGTGGACATACAGACTTTATATAAATTACTGTCTTACCCATATTTACTTTATTTTTAAATTTTAATGTAAAGCCAAGTCCTCTAAAACTTCAAAAATCTTATACTTTTCATTACCTACCCTCAGTATAATAGAGGAAATTAGAATGGCTTTAAATAATTAATGTCAATACTTAGTTCAAAAACCATTATTTAGCAATGTGAAGACACTGTTGCTTTTCCTAAGACAAGACTTCATGTGAATGCTATACTCAGTCAATCACCACAAATGTATATAAGCTTATAATCTGATGATAATATCCTTCAAGGAACTAGGACAAATAAGCAACAAATACTAGAAAAAGCTCACCACTATGAAAGAGACAACACAGGGGGTGCTTTTGCCCTTTTACATGAGTTCAGTAACGAAATGGTATCTCTCTTCACTCTACAGTAATATGTGAAATGAATGTGAGCTGACTGCGGAAACTAGATCAAGTGATTTGCTAAATATTCCATAATATGATTCATTAAAATTCCTAATTTTCTTATAAGGACTGCTTTTATAATAATTATTCTTTCCTGAAAGTATCCTGCTCGCTTTCACCAAACTTCCTGTAATTCAACCCGGATATATTTCCTATAAGGTAAATACATAAAAGAGCATAGGCCAGAGACCTGCAAATTGATTAATCTTAAGTTTTATTACAAATGTCGTGACTCTTCTCACATTCTCAGGAGAACATTGGTTCCCAGCACCAAGATAGTTGCATATGAGTAAAAAAAAGAGTATTGGTCTGAATCAGAGAACTCAGGATGTAGTTCTGACTCTTTCTCACGTAAGTACCTAGATAACAGCAAATGAATCATGTAACTTTATGGACTTTGATTTCCTTAAGTATCAATTAGGAATATTAGGCCAATAATCTGGAATTTCATATAGTGCCTATATTCTACACTTGTGTGTTCTTTGATTACTATCAAATATAATTTTTGATGTAAGTTGACTTGAAATTATAACCCAAATAAATTTTTTTACTTTTGTCAACTCTTAGAGCTATTTTAAGCTAAACTACTTTCAATAAATGCTGTTTATGTATTTGGTGAGGTGTGGGATAGGAAGAAAGAGTCAAGAAAGTTCCCTGGCAGAGTCTTGATGTTTATAAAAATAAGTCTTTTTTTCTTGCATTTCAAAGGAAATCGCCACTACAATACTATTTTAGAAGTCTAGAAGTGTTTAAATAGTACATGAATAAATTTTTAAAATTATCACTTTAAAGTAACTCTTTTATTATATTAAAATAAATTTACACCATAATTGAAGTGATCAAAAAGTAAGCTCTGGAGTCAAACAGGCTGGATTGGATCTCCATAGCCACCACTTTTTGATCTTGGGCTATATTAGAAACACTTTTGAATCTCATTAAATATTTTATCATTTTGTAAGTGAGTTTTCTGAGGTAAAATTATCAGACAATAAAATTTATCCTTTTTAGATGTACATTTCTATGAATTTTGACAAATACATTAGTTCTGTAAATTCTATTTCAATCAAAATAAAGAATACTCTTTTCACCCCACAAATTTTCCCTATGAAATATTTCTTTCATTCATAGTTCAAAAATTGCAAACTAACCATATAGTGACAAAGAGCAATTCAGTCATAATCTAGGGATGGGAGGTAGTGGTGGGGCAGGGTTGGTTTGCATAAGGGAATAAAGAAACTTAGACATAATGGGTATGTTATTCTGGTGGGATTCTGGTGGTGGATTCACAAGTGTATGTATATGTCAAAAAGTATCAAATTGTATACTTTAAAATATGTGATTAGACAAAAATTGTACCTTTAAAAGTTTTTTTTTTTTTTTTTTTTTTTTTTTTTTTTTTTTTTTTTTTTTTTTAGACTTAGATAAAGGAGCTTGTGGTAATGGATATAGTATATGTGGTAGTTAATTTTATGTGTCAATTTGACCGAACCATGTGATAACCAAATATTTGATTAAACATTATTTCTAGATGTGTCTGTGAGTGTGTTTTGAGAAGGGATTAACTTTTGAATTGGTGAGCTGAATAAAGCAGATGGCCGCCCTCAGTGGGAGTAGGCACTGTTCAAGCCATCAAGGGCCTGAATATAACACAAAGGGAGAGGGAGGTTGAATGAGGTCTTTCTGCCCAATTGTTCAGCTGAGACACAGATCTGACCTCTTCACTCCTGGTTCTCAGGCCTTCAGGCTCAGACTGGCATCTATACCAATAGCTTTTTGGCTGTCATGCCTTCAAACTACACTACTGGCTTTCCTGGTTCTCCAGGTTGCAGACTGTAGATCGTGGGACATCTCAGTCTCTATAATTGTGTAAACCAATATCATCTAATAATCTCTTATTATAGAAATATATAAATTCCCCCATTGATTCTGTTTCTCTGGAGAACCCTGACTGATATACAGCATAACGCTAGAAAATTCAAAACCTGCCTATGTTTCATACGAAGGCCAAAAAGTTAAGAAACTTGTTTCTGAGAGAGGCACCATCACAAGTGGGAAATTCAATTTTGGCTGTCCTCTCTAAGCTGGTGATGATGATAGGAAGTGTTACAGACTGAGCCCCCTGATAGTTATGAGTATGACAGGATCCAGAAACCAGAGAGGCAAGATGGTGGCAGTTAACCATCAGAAGAAAGGTTGCTGAGTGAGAGGTAAAGGTGAGTTCTAACTCACAGAGACACATGAAAGTTGTTTGTTTGTTTGTTAACAAAAATGGTATGTTCAGAGGCAGTCAGCAAGGGTGGTGCTCAATCTATAAAATCAAAGAAATTCAAGAATGGATAATCAGAGAGATGAGAGTAACTTCTCCCAAATGTCACAATCTATTGCCCAGTTTCCAGACTGAGCTGATTTTCCCAAACAAAACTATCAACTGGAAGTTCCCCAACACCCTACGATTTTATTGCACGTGTGTATAGTAATGGATTTCAACCTACAGCCATTTGTTTAGCTAAGACTACACGAGGGCAAAGAGATAGCACCATTTTATGCATTTCTGTACTGATTGCATTGATACATAGGACACAAAGCATATCATGGTCTTCTGTTAACATTGGGATAGGGGGCAAGTAAATGGAGTCATCTGAAAAGTCTGGCACACTGTACATCCAACTGGTTCCATAGACTTACCAATTGGTTATTTCTCCAGTCTAGGAATCTATAATAAGGGATACAATACTTGGAATTTCACAGAAACCCTATTTTGGCTTATTTACCTGTAAAATACTTGGTATTTCACTGAAACTCCATTGTGGTTTATTTACCTTTATTTATTTAAAACCACTGCAGTCAGGCAGCCTAAGTGAGAGCCTCTAAAACTAGTTCATTCCTCTGACTAAGAAAGCAAGTTTAAAAAAATTAAATAAAACCATGAGGGAACTACCAAAATTAGTAACATCTACAAAAACATAAAGAATGAGGATGCAGCAGTAGTGACAGTCATCATATTCAATTTAAGTTACTAGTCTGGCCCCTTCACAAGCAAGATGGAACTGGAAAATGATGTTTTACTGCTATAAACATAAACTAATATTTCTTGTAAAAGAGACGATCATAGTTTTAGTATGTTGCATTATCCACACGTTATAGACAGCAATATTTATTTACAACCTGTCCCGAGACTATATAAACTCTCCCATCTTCATTATAGTTTAAGCTAAAATTACTGGAACCACCTGGATTTTCCACAGAACAACATATAGATCCTCTGTCTCAATAATATTGAGCCATTTGCACCAAACAAGCAAAAAGCATGGGATATTAACTCTACAAATATTCAAATGTACACGATATTAATGAAGATTTTGATGTAGTCTGGAGCCTGTGAGAAACTCTCCCTCTAAAATCAAGGATAAATTATTTCATACTACCCATCATATCGCTAAGAATGAAACACAATACCTACTAGACTTCTTCAAGGTTTAGAAGTACATCCCACACTTGGAAATACAGCTCCAAGTCATTAACTAAGTGACATGAAAGATTCTTACTTGCTGTAGAGATCAAATCAGAAAAAGTGCTGTCCAGCAGCTCTATCCTCTGGTGTAATCAGTTCTGACTCTTTTTATCATAAAACCTACTGGGCACAATGATAGTAGAGCTACAAGAAATGGGAAACATTGTCAGGTGGATTTTATGGGTAGTACCAAGAGAAAAAGCAAAATGTAGATTCCTAAGATGCCAGAGCAAACTCATGTCATTTGTAGTAGAGAAGTATACATTATTTTTTCAAAATCCTGACCTGCCACTAGGCACTAGTAACTATGGAGTCTTGATCATGACACATAACAACGAGGTCCAAATTTTCCCTAATGCACTGAGTTCTGTCAGATCCAACAAATCATAAGTGAAGATAAGACCACAACAAATAAATTATAAAAATAGAAAATAATGCATCTAAAATTATGGATGAACAGAGCCAGAGGTCATAACAAACTACACAAGAAGATGATGTCTTACATCCGTGTCATCTACCACTTTGGCTATGATTATTTTGCGGGTGAAGCTGCTCCTTAATGCTCACCTGATGGAGGAAAATTCTAAGTTCTGTTCAGAGATGGGTGACATGATATGTTGAAATAAGCTGAAAGATGTACAAAAACCCCACTCGGGACTATCAGTGAAAGAGATAATCCTGTGAGAAAATCCTCCCAGTTGGAAGATCTTCAGGAGGAATTTTTGGTCACTCACTTTGTGTGAAAGGGAAATTGTTAAAGACTATTACTCATGGCAAGCAGTGAACAACTTAGCTAGTTAGGAAACTGTAGGAAAGGTAGACTAGAAAATTGGAAGGAGGTCTGAGGCAGAGGATTCTGGGTGGATCTATTACAGTGGGAATAAAATGTGTACTGCATGTTAATTTCCACAAGAGAGCATCCAGCATGGAAGAAGCACTAAAAAGCCAATTAGAGAAAATAACTCTACCAATTCATATTATCCAACTTCCATCATTTGCCACCTAGTGCTGGCACAATGGGTTGATGTGGGAATGGTGGCAGAGATGAAGGTCATGCATCATTCCAACAATGTAGGATCACATTTAGCACAATTAATTTAAGTACTATTTTTACTGAGTGTTAGAGAGACCAATGTGATCCGTGAATTGACTATACTACCCCTTCCCCAAACGCAGCAGTGCTGTCTGTCATGGAGACAATCTGTGCTTAAGGGAGGGAAAGTGAAGTGATTGTGGAATGTTGCATTGGAATGTGGAGCTGCCCTGTCACCATGGAAAGCAATACAGAGCAGAATTCAGCCAGTGCCCATGGAGAAAGCATTTAGACCAGCCCTAGCAGAGCAGAATGTCTATTTGAGAGGCCTAACATGAGTTCCAGCTGGGCCAACCATCATGGACTAAAGCACTTTGAGGTCCAAAATAAATTTGAAAGGTAATCTAGACCACAAGGATGGAAAAGCCTAGGCAAGTACTGGTGGTTTGCTGGGCTTGGAATCAGCAGGCTCGGGGTGCATGTGACCCAGTGAGACACCAACTGGGACAACCAAGGAAGCGCTTGTGTCACTCCTCCTCCAACTGCAGGTAGCACAACTTGCAGCTCTTGGAGAGACTGCTTCCTCTTCAGGAAAGGAGAGTGAAACAACAAGATAATTTTGTTTGTAACTTGGATAACAGCTTAGCCAAAGCAAAACAAAGCACCTGACTCCTGAAGCCCACATTTCAGGGCCTAGATCCCAGATTATATCTCTAGATCCACCCTGGGTCATCAGGGAAAGACTCAGTCCTGGAATAATTCATTACCTGCTGACTAAAGAGACCTTGGGCATTGAAAAACATAAGTGGTAGCCAGGCGGTAGTCACCATGTGCCTTGGAAAAGACCCAGTACCATGTTGGCTTTAGGTGTGACCCAGTAAGTTGTCAGGGGTGTTAGCCATGGGAAGAGACTCCTGCTGCTTCAAAAAGGAAGGAAGAAGAGTAACAGGGCTTTGTATTACAACTTGGGCACCAGCTCAGGCACAGAAAAATAAAGCACCAGGTAGATTCCTAAAGTTCCTGATTCCAGGTCTAGCTCCCAGACAGCAATTCTAGACACTCCTTGGACAAGAATTTAATGCTGCAGGGAAAGACACAAACTGGTAGGATTCATCAACTGCTGACTAAAGAGGACTTGAGCCTAGAGTAAACATCAGCAGTAGCCAAAAGTAGTTGCCACAGGCTTTCGGTGAGACCTAGTACTGTGCTGGCTTCATGTGTAACTGAGCATACTCCCAGTGGTGGAAGCAACAAGAGTACTTACATTACCCCTCCCACAACTCCAGGTAGCTTAGTACATACAGACTTCCTATGCCTGGGGAAAATTAAAGGGAAAGAGAAAGAGTCACTGCTTCATAATCCAGGGAATTCTCCTGGATCTTATGCAAGAGCACTAAGGTGGTATTTCTATGACTCTACAAGAGTCACAGCATTACTGGGCTTTGGGTGTCCCCGAATGCAAATATGGCTGCGGTGGCCAAAGACAGACCAAAACACTCAATTCCATTTGAATACTTGGAAAGTCTTATCAAGAAGGATGGCTACAAACAAGCCCAGACTACAAATATTAAAATAAATATCTAATTATTCAATTCCCAGATGTTGATGAACATCCACAAGCATCAAGACCATGCAGGAAACATGACCTCAGCAAATGAACTAATTAAAACACCAATGCCCATACCAAAGTGAAAGAAATAAGTGACCTCCTTTCAGAGAGAGAATTGAAAATAGATGTGTTGAAGAAGTCCAGTGAAATTCAAGATAATTCATGTAAGGAATTTAGAATACTATCAGATAAATTTGGCAAAGAGATTAAAACATTTTTAAGAAAGCAATCAGAAATTCTGGAGCTACAAAATTAATTAACAACCTGAAGAAAGGATCTCAGTATCTCAATAGCAGAATTGATCAAGCAGGAGAAAGAATTAGTGAGCTTGAAGACAGGGCATTTGAAAATACACAGCCAGAGGAGGCAAAAGAAAAACTAATACGAAAGAATAAAGTGTACCTATGAGATCTAGAAAATAGCTTCAAAGGGGCACATCTAAGAGTTATTGGCCTTAAAGAGAAGATAAAGAGAAGGATCAAGGTAGAAAGCTTATTCAGAGAAATAGTAATAGATAATATTCCAAACCTAGAGAAAGATTCCAATGTTTAAGTACAAGAAGGTTCTAGAACAGCAAGCAGATTTAACCAAATAAGACTTCTTCAGGGAATTTTATACTCAAACTCCAAAAGGTCAAGGATAAATAAAGGATCCTAAAAACAGCAAGAGAAAATTAAAAAATCACATATGAAGGAGCTCCAAAACGATTGGCAGCAAACTTCTCAGTGGAAATTTTAGGAGAGAGTGTTATGCCATATGTAAAGTCCTGAAGGAAAAACAAGCAAACAAAAACAAACAAACAAACAAACAAACAAACAAACCCTTCTATATTAGAATAATATATCCAGTATAAATATCCTTCAATATCCCTTGTACATGGAGAAATAAAGACTTTTCCAGACAAACAAAAACTGGCTGATGGATTCCATCAACACCAGACCTGTCCTATAAGGAATACTAAAGGGACTTCTTTAATTAAAAAAAAAAAAAAAAAGTCTGTTACTGAGCAACAGGAAATCATCTGAAGGCACAAAACTCACTGGTAATACTAAGTGCATGAAAAAATACAGAATGTTATAACACAGTAATAGTTTTCTACTCATATCTTAAGTAGAAAGAGCAAAAGAAGGGACAATTAAAAATAATAATAATAACAACTTTTCAAGACACAGATAATATAATCAGACACAAATAGAAACACTAGAAAGTTAAAATGCATGGGGAATGAAGTTAAAGTGCAGAGTTTATAATAAATTTTCTCTTTGCTTGTTTACTAGTTTGTTTTTGCAATCCAAGTTAGTTTGTTTTTAGTTTAAAACAATGATTTATATAATAGCTTATAATAATGCCATATCATAACTGCAAATAAAAATCCTGATATCTGCTGCACAAAAGTAGAAATCAAAACACAGCACCAGAGAAAATCCCTTTCACAAAAGGAAGACAGGAAGGAAGGAAGAAAGGAAGAGAACACAAAACAAGCTGAAAACAAATAACAACTGCAGTAGTAAGTCCTTACTTATCAACAATGACCTTGAATATAAATAGATTAAACAATCTAATAAAAAGGTATGAAACAGCTGAATTCGTTTCTTCAAAAGACCCAGTGATCAGTTACCTATAAGAAACGTTTCACTATAAACACACACATAGACTAAAAATAAACGGATGAATACAGACATTCCATGTCAATGCAAAGCAAAAAAAAGAAAAAAATAAAGAAAGAAATAAAAAGTAGCCGTACTTATATTAGATAAAATAGATTCTAAGACAAAAACTATTAAAAGAGATGAGAAAGTCATGATATAATGTTAAAGGAGTCATTTTAGCAAGAGGATGTAACAATTATAAATATATATGCATTCAACACTTGAGCACCCAAATATATAAACCAAATATTATTAGAGCTAAAGAGACAGACCCCAATACAATAATAGTTGGACACTTGAACAGCCCACTTTTGGCACTGGACAGAACTTCCAGACAAAAAATTAGCAAAGAAACGTGAGACTTACTTGGCACTCCAGATCGAATTGACCTAATAAATATTTACAGAACATTTCATCCAACGGTTACAGAATACACATTCTTCTCCTCAGCACATGGATCATTCTTAAGAATAAACCCTATGTTAGGCTACAAAATGAGTCTTAAAAATTCAAAAAATAATGAAATTAGATCACATGTGTTCTCCAGGCACAATGGAATAAAACTAGAAATCAATAGCAAGAAGAATTTTGAAAACTATACAAACACTTAGAAATTAAACAATATGCTCCTGAATGCCCAGTGGGTCAATGAAGACATTCAAAAAGGAAATTAAAAATTATATTGAAACAAATGAACATGTAAACACATTACAAAACCTGTGAGATACAGCAAAAGCACTAATAGGAAAATTTACAGAAACAAGCATATATATTTAAAAAGTGGTAGAACTCCCAATAAGCAACCTAATGATGAATCATAAAGAATTGGGAGAGCAAGAGCAAACCAAGAGAAAACCAAACACAAAATTAGTACAACAGAATAAATGATAAAGATCAGAGAAGAAATAAATAAAATGGAAAGAAAAGATCAACAAAATGAAAAAATCGTTTTTGGAAAAGATAAACAAAATTGACAAACTTTTAGCCAGACTAAGAAAAAAGAGAAGACAAAGAAATAAATTAGAGATATAAAAATGATGTGTTACAACTATGACACCACAAAAATTCAAAGGAACATTAGAGGATACCGTAAGCAATTGTATACCAATAACTTGGAAAACCTAGAAGAAATGGATGAATTCCTATACACATACAAGATACCAAGATTGAACCATGACAATACCCAAAACCTGAAGAGACCAACATAAAGGAATGAGATCAACGCCATAATAAAAAGTCTTCCAACAAGTAAATGGCCAGGACTTGATGTTGATGTTAAAACACAGTAATAGTTATAACACAGCAGTAATACTGCTGAACCTACCAAACATTTAAAAAACTAACACCAATCCTACCCAAACTATACCAAAAAAATAGAGAGTGGGATACTTCCAAACTCATTCTAAAAGACCAGTGTTATGCCGATACCAAAACTAAATATATCAAACAATACCAACAACAACAACAACAAAAACACTTCAGGTCAATATCTTTGATGCACTGACGCAAAACTCCACAATAAAATATTAACAAACAGTTCAAAAACACATTAAGAAGATCATTCATCATAATCAAGTGGGATTTATCCCAGAGAGGCTAAGAAGGTCAAACATACACCAATCGATAAATGTGATATATCTCATCAACAGAATGAAGGACAAAAACATGATGATTTCAACTGATGCTGAAAATGCACTTGATGAAATTCAACATCCCTTTATGATAAAAATTCGCAAAAAAACTAAATATGGAAGAAACATACTTCAACACAATAAAAGACATATATGATAGAATCACAGCTAGTATCATATTGTATGGGAAAAACTGAAAGCCTTTCCTCGAATACCTGGAACATGACAAGGATGCCCACTTTCACCAGTGTTATTTAACCTAGTATTGAAAATTCTACCTACAGCAAGTCATACAAGAGAAAGAAATAGAAGACACCCAAACAGAAAAGGAAGAAGTCAAATCATCCTTGTTTTCAGATGATATCTTATATTTGAAAAAAAAAAAAAAAAAAAACAACTAAAGAACCCACCAAAAAACTGTTAGAATTGACAAACAAATTAAATAAAGATCCAGGATAAAAAAAAGCAACATACAAAAGTCAGTAGCATTTCTATATGCCAACAGCAAACAATCTGAAAATGAAATCAAGAAAGCAACCCATGTATAGTAACTACAAATAAAATTAAATAGCTAGAAATAAACTTAACCAAAAAAGTGAAAGATCAGTACAATAAAAACTATAAAACATTGATAAAAGAAATGAAGAAGATGTCAAAAATGGAAAGATATTCCAAGTTCATAGATTTTGGAAGAATATTGTTAAAATCTCCATACTACTCATAGTAATATATAGATTCAAAGCAATACCTTTCAAATTATCAATGATACCCTTCATAGAAATAAAAATAATAATCCAAAAATTTATATGGAACCACAAAAAAGACAGAGTAGCCAAAGCTTTCCTAAACAAAAAGAATAAAACTGGAGGAATCACATGACCTGACTTGTAATTGTACTACAAAACTATAGTAAATAAAACAGCCCATTACTAGCATAAAAACAGACATATAGACCACTGGAATAGAATAGAGAACTCAGAAATAAATTGACACATTTACAGTGAACTAATTTTTGACAAAGGTGACAAGAATGCATACTACATAAAAGGTAATCTCTTCAATAAATAGTGCTGGGAAAATTGGATATCCATATCCAGAAGAATGAGAGACTCCTGTCTCTAAATCAAATTAAAATTGATTAAAGGCTTAAATCTAAGACCTCATACTATGAAACTATTAAAACAAAACCTTCCTCAGGACATTAGTCTGGGCAAAGATTTCTTGAATAAAACCTTAAAAGTATAGGCAAACAAACCAAAATGGACAAATGGGATCATATCAAGTTCAAAATCTTCTGTACAATAAATTAAACAATCAACAAAGTGAAGAGACAACCCATAGAATGGGAGAAAATATTTGCAAACTTCTTATCTGACAAGAGATTAATAACTAGAATGTATAAGGAGCTCAAACAATTCTATAAGAAAATACCTAATAATCCTATTTCTAAATGGGCAAAATATCTGAATACTCTTTTCTCAAAAGAGGACATACATATGGCAAGCAGGTATATGAAAATGTGTCTAACACAACTGATCATCAGATAAATGTAAATCTAAATAACAATGAGGTATCATCTCACCCAAGTTAAAATAGCTTGTAACAAAAAAGACAGACAATAACAAATACTGGAGAAGATGTGGAGAAAAGGCAACCCTCACACTGTTGGTGGGAGTGTACATTAGTACAGTCACTATGGAGAAGAGTATGGAAGTGCCTCAAAATTTATAAATAGAACTACCATATGATCCAGCAATCTCACTGTTAGGTATGTACCCCAAAGAAAGGGAATTAGTAAATTGCAGCAGTATCAGCACATTAAGTTTATTGCAGCACTATTCACAATAGTCAATATGTGTAATTAACCTAAATGTCCATTAACAGATAAATGGATTTTAAAATGTGATACATATACACAATGGAGTACTATTCAATTCAGCCATGAAAAGAATGAGATCCTGTTATCTGCAACAACATGGATGGGACTGGAGGATATTATGGCAATTGGAAAAAGACCGGCACAGAAAGACAAACTTAGTGTTTTCTCATTTGTGAGAGCTAAACATTTAAACAATTAAACTCATGGAAACAGAGGGAGAATGATGGTTACCAGAGGTGGTGGGGAAGGCTATTTGGGAGTGGGAGAAGGGGGATGATTAATGAGCACAAAAATATGGTTAGAATGAATAAGATCTAATATTCGGTAGTACAACAATATGACTACAGTCAACAATAGCTTATTATACATTTAAAAATATCTGAAAGAGTACAACTGGAATGTATGTAACAGAAAGAAATGATAAATACTTAAGTTATCCAATACCCCATTTACTCTGATGTTCTTATTACACATTGTGGGCCTGTATCAAAATATCTCTTGTACTCCATATATATTTAGAACTACTATGTACCCATAACAATTAATAACTAAAAAAGTAATGATAATTTTTCATCCAAAGGAGTTAAGAAGTGCTCATTTTTCATCTGTATTTTAATATAAGAAAAATAGGGAGAATCTGTAATCCTGTTATTGCTAACTGCAAGCCTTTGAAAATTCTCAGTACCTGAAAAAGAATCACTGTCAGAAAAACACAGAATAATTATATCTACTTCTGTATTGATTTTTTTTAGACATGTCCTTACTGTTAAGAAAACGCAACAGCCTTGGGATACCTTTACCCCACAACAGTTACACTTCTTCTTCTTTTTTTTTTTTTTTTTTTGAGATGGAGTCTTGCTCTGTGCCCGGACTGGAGTGCAGTGGCCGGATCTCAGCTCACTGCAAGCTCCCCTCCCGGGTTTACGCCATTCTCCTGCCTCAGCCTCCCGAGTAGCTGGGACTACAGGCGCCCGCCACCTCGCCCGCTAGTTTTTTCTACTTTTAGTAGAGACGGGGTTTCACCATGTTAGCCAGGATGGTCTCGATCTCCTGACCTCGTGATCCGCCCATCTCAGCCTCCCAAAGTGCTGGGATTACAGGCTTAAGCCACCGCGCCCGGCTAACAGTTACACTTCTAATGGCACAACAGTTACACTTCGAGGCATTTGTCCATGATATATGAATATATATATTCACTAAAACAAACCTGCACGTTGTGCACATGTACCCTAGAACTTAAAGTATAATACTACTAATAAAGGAGTGTTCGTAATAATCTTTTTTATAAGAACCTAAAACTGAAAATAATTCATGTGTCCATCAAATTGAGACTAGATAAACAAATTGTAATGCATTCATACAATTGATTTCATCAATAGAAATGGAATAAACTACTTACTGTTGCAACAAAATGAGTGGGAAAAAAATATTATGTTGAGTATACACAAATACATACATACACACAAAACATATAGTTACTCCATTTATATAAAGTGAAGAGCAAGAATAAAATCTATGATTATGTAAGTTCAAAAGTGCTTGCGTAAATGGGAGGGGTATTGATTGGAAAGATATGTGAAGAAATTTTTGGTTTGATGGAAATGTTCTATGTCTTGTTTGGGCAATGGTAAGCACTATTACACTGGCATATAAAATTACTGAATCTCATGGATTGATAAATTAAGAAAATAAATTTGATTGAACATAAATTTTACCTCCTTTAAAATAAGCTTGAAGAGAGTGGTTAGTAGGGAACGAAGTAGAGATTTGTTGGGACTGGGTAATCTGTTTCTTGTTTAGCAAAGCTTATACTGTGTTTAATTTTGTAAAAATCTTCTATTTGTTCACTTAGGCTTTGTGCCATTTTTGTATATATACTATTCCTCAATTTATTTTTAAAAAACTTTATTAACATTAAATTAGGCAGAAGTTAAATATAATTTTTAAAACCTTAAAACACTCTCAAATAAAATGCAGACTATTATTATTGCATCACTAAAAATATATTTAGGATGGTTACAAAGAAACCAACCTAGTCAAGGATTTTATATTCCAGATTTTACTTGCAAGTCCAATATTTTGTAAAATGGTAAAAGAACACATCAACAACCAGATGAGTTTCTCATTAAATGAAAATAATTTGGAAAATAACTATCCATAATTTAGCATAGGGTGAGGTCAAGTGAAATAACACTTACACATAATATTTGAAAATTGTAGAGCACCATATAAATGTAGGATATTTCTGTCTACCTCATCAATCATACATTGATAATCTTTAATAGTAAACTTCACTAATTTTTCTCACAATACCAACCAAGTTTGTCACTGAAAATTGCACTAGTCATGGTGATCTATTCCTCAGCGGCCTGAGGAAAAGAAGGATTTGGAACTCTGGATATAGTATGAGACAAATATTTGAGTTTGACTGACAGAGTACATAGAGTTTCTAAGAGCAATAGGACGTGACAGCCAAGTCATATCTACCAGTTGAAATAAGACCTACCCAGTGTCTGTGAGTATAGAAGAAGCCTTTAGTCAAGTCATAGCCACTCTTCTTCACTCTCATATTTTCTTCCTGTATATCCAACTGTCATCATCATCACGCACATCATTAATGATATTACTTTTTTATCACTATCATTCATTAAACACCTAACCTTATAAATTCTTTACATAGATATTGTAATTTTTTCCCCCATATTTCCAGGGTCCTTACATGCCAATTTTCTTAAAGTTGCTCTTTTTCAGTGCATTTGTGTTGATTAGACTGCCTCATCCTGGACAACACTGACATTTTGGAGTGGATTACTCTTTACTGTTAGGAAAGGAATTAAGTATATGAATGTTTAGCAGCATCTCTGACTCATTAGATGCTAGTAATACCTCTGATTGTGACAACAAATGTCCACAGACATTGTCAGGTGTTTCCAAGGAAAAGAGGAGGCAAAATCACCCCCAATTGGAAACTACTGATGCACATTAAAGTAGCCAGAATCTAATATTATCTTTGACTTGTAGTCAAAAGATGTGGGCCTGGATCTCAATGTTGCCATGATAGTAGCTATATGATCTGAAACAAACTATTTAGTTAGATTTTTACTTCGTTTGACTATCAAGTGATAGTAATATATCAGATTTTCCCATGAATTACTATCATTCCCTAGTTTTAGTATAAAATACATAGTTGGATATGTTCCTGTTATACTTAAAGTAAACCTTAACCTATTGTTTTATAATAAATCACAATGTCAATTTTCCTTGCAAAACATTTCTAAATAATGATTTTCTTTTTTGCTCATTTGTATCTATTAACATCAAACACATTATAATTTTAAAAGCATGAGAATGCATACCCTAACTCTCTAGGTAACCTGTTTGTAACTACTTAACACATGGAAAGGTAGTTACATAAAAAAATGTTCAATATATATTTAGTGTGCAGTGGTTTACTGCAATAAATTATGGGAAATTATCAGAGTACAACTGACCCTTGAACAACATGTATTTGAACCATCCACTTGCTTGCATGTGGAGTTTTAAAAACAAATATATTGAACAATTTTTTGGAGATTTGTGAAATTTTAAAACTCTCATATGAACCACTCAGCCTAGAAATACTAAACTATAAAAAAAAAGTGTATGTCATGAATGCATAAAATATATGTAGATACTAGTCTATTTTATCATTTACTCCCAACAAAATATATAAATCTATTATAAAAAGTTAAAATTTATTAAAACTTATGCACAGCCTTGTAGACCCTACATGTCCCCATCGGTAGTTAAGAGATATATAAACAAACATAAAGATGCAGTATTAAATAATAATGGCACAAAATTTACTCTAGTACATATTGTCCTATTGTAATAATTGTTTAGCCACCTCCTGTTAGTATTGCCCTGAGATCAAGTGTTGTAGGTATCCACTTAAAATCCTATGTGAATCTCATTATCTCCACATGTTCAGTTCATCTTTTCAGTATATTGCATATCCCTCTAACGATCCCCCTGTGTTTTTCATCATGTTTAATGCAATATGGTAAACCTTGAATAACATCATGAGACCCATTCACAGAGCCACTAGTGATGCTAGAAGTGCTCCCAAGAAGAAAAGTTGTGATATTACACGAAAAAGTTGAATTGCTTGATGGGTATAGTAGATTGTGGTCTGCAGCTATGACTGTCTACCATCTCAGAAAGATGATTCATCGTGTAAACAGAGGATGTAAACTGTTTGTATCAATAAGCACAGTACAGTACTGTAAATACATTTTTTCTTTATGATTAAGTATTTTCTTCTCTGTAGCTTACTTTATTGTGAGTATATCATATATAAAACATATAACATACCGAATATGTGTTAATCAACTATTTATGTTGCTAGTAAAACTTCCAAATCAACAGTAGGATATACTAGTTAAGATTTTAGCAAGTCAAAAGTTATATATGAATTTTCAATTTCATGGGGAGGTCAGTGCCTCTATCCCCTGTGTTGTTCAAAGGGCAACTGTAGTTCCTATTACCTTGTTCCTGTTATGTTTCTGGTGCTCCTTTAATGGCATTTTCTTCTTCCCTTCTATTACAAAAAGTAAGGTGTCCCCAAATTATTTCCCTGCTAAAGAAACACCATGTCACAACTTAGAATCGCATATGTGATAGGCAGAATAATGACTCTTTGAAAAAGTCCATGTCCTCATCCCTGGAAGCTCTGAATATGCTCCCTTACATGGCAAAAAGTACTCACTTTGCAGACGTAATTAGATTAAGGGTCTTGGGATAGGGAGGATATATTATGTTCTCAGGGTTAAGTTCAATCTGATCACAAGGGTCTTAAATAATTAGAAAAGGAAAGTGGAAGAGGAAGGCAGAAGAGTAGAAACCCAGACAGACGGCAGCGTGAGAAAGAGCCTAAATTTGTTAGCTTTGAAATTGTAAAATGAGTACTATGAGCTAAGGGATGTAAATTAGCCTTGAGAAGCTGGAAAAGGCAAGGGAAATGATTCTTCCTAGAGCCTCCAGAAAGGAACTGAGACCTATTAACAGCTTCATTGTATCCTGGTGGACCCGTGTTGCACTTCTGCCCTCCAGAACTGTAACTAAATAAACTTCTGATGTTTTAAACTGTCAAGTTTGTGGTAATTTGTTGCAGCAACAATACAAAACAAATACAGAAAGATTCCCTGCATATTTGTCTCTGGCTTCTCTTTTCTCCTCATCTCTTTAACAGAAAACAACATAAGCTTTTCGTGTTTCTTGTTCGTTATTCCTTCGCTTCTGTGTGATACAGCCTTCTTAATTCCAGGCAAGCAGAAGTTTCCTGGCATCAGAAAAAATAATTATAGGGTATAGTGCATATAAACTGGTTTATAATCCAATCGTGTAATGTAATTGTTTCATTCATTTAGTCAATAAATATAATTGAGCAATTACTAAGTACTATCATTTCATTACTCAGAGAGAAAACAGTCATCTCTTGGTATCCACAAGGAATAACATAACATAACATGACCTGCTTCAGGTACCAAAATTCAAGGATGCTCAAGTCATCGATATAAAATTTCATTATATTTGCATATAACTTGCACATATCTTCCTGTATACTTTAAAACATCTTTACAGTTCTTCTAATACCCAATACAATGTAAATGCTATGCAGATGGTTGTTATCATATTTTTCAAATATTTTTAATCCCATTTTGGTTGAATCTACAGATGTGGTACCCATGGATGCAAAAGGTGAACAGTATAAAATATATAAGACAGAGTATCTTTCCTTTACAAATACATACTCAATGGGGAGTACCTAAAGAGATAATTTTGAAACATTATCAGATACAATAAGAAAAGTGTTCCTAAAGCTCTGGGCACATATAACCCTTCACCAGGACATTTTTTAGAGTAAATAGATAACACACTGGCTTTCCCTCACAGTATATACTTTTTAAGTGCAATGAAAAGTTGACTAAAGGGTATTCAGAGAGAACTAAATTGATTCACACAATAAAGAAAAAAGAAACATCTCTCTTCAAGAGGCATTAAATCTACTCTCCTCAGTGGAAAACTGAGATTAAAAGAGGTGAAAAATGATTAGAATGACCTTTTTAGTTCTAATCACACAAATAAATCAGTGCACTGGTGATGAATTTATTAATTTTGATTAAACACAGAACTATGAAGTCATTTGAATTAATTCAGTAATCACCGTCAAGAAGAGATGCTTTAGAGTTTAACATTGAGTAGACTCTCTAATTTGCACTTTGACCCAGTCTTAGGGAATTGTGTACCAAGATCTTCAAGTGAGTTTATTTTATGCACAGAAGGGTTAAGTCACGGAGTTGAACAAAAGACCCATAAACAGTAATGAGGTGCTAACCTTCCACAATAAGCACAACATCCAGGTTAGCCTAATTTTTAACAAGACTAGCAGTTTTCTGATTGAGGTTAAAAGGGTTCTGTCGGTAGCAATGCTATGAAGTCCCTGGAATTTGGAAGAAAATGTAGAGATACTCCAGATTCAGCATGTGGAAAATAAAAAGGAGCTTAAGAATTTTAACATATGCCTTAGAGATGCCTTAGGTGGCATCAAAACCAACTAACCTGTGAAATTTTTCCAGAACTCTTGTTAGAAGCCCTATCCATGATTATAAACTGTTTCCTTCAGGGAAATAAAAACTAGTTTTGGATAAAAATTTGTAAGAACATACTGCTATCAGTAACAGAAGAAATGCCTTGCCGTTTTTCGTAGATTTTTGTTGAGATAAATGAAAACATTTGGCTTTCCCACTCACCATGTTAAAAGTCAGGTGGCCTAATATACCAGGTGCACTGGAGTTGGTGTCACGAAATCCTTATGACAACTCCTTGTAGAAAATCAGAAAGCAAAAGCCTAAACCATATGTGCAAAATGTATCTTTTCATCTCACTTTTACCTTCCTATGGGTTTCACCTATGAATACAATAATAAAAAAATGAAAGACTGTTTATTTTATATTGAATATTTGAAGGATTTCTATAATTTTTTAAAGGCACATTGAGGTTGTGACTAACCATTTGTATAAGAAAACTACAGAACTTTTAATCAAAAATGTCACTTTAAACTTTATTCATTAATAAGAACACTTCATTGAATTCATCATTTTGATATGTGCTACCTGGGTCTTGAGGAGGTTAACATGAAATTAAACACATTATCTGCACATAATTCAAAATGACTGACCCTTTTGAAAACTGTTGTTTTTAGAGTAGGATAAAAATCGCAGTGGGCCAATCATTCAGGCAAGTCTTTTTTCCCTTCCTCATTCTAGAAATCAGAATCTTGACTACATTTCCACACAGAGATTATGCAGAGCACGGCATTATTTGCCAGAACTAAAGAAAGGCTCTTTAATTCAAGATTTCAAATAAAATTGAGTATATTTTTTGAGACAATCCAAACTCTAAAATTAAACAGTCTCATACAGAGCATGATGGTTTAGCAGTGTACACCATTGTATACTGTACAGGAACATTGTCTACATCAGTTACGAAGGCTATCTACAAGGATTCTGCTGTAAACTTCCAGTGCCTCCAGCAAATACAATCCATTAACTAGGCGGCCAGGTAACTAAATAATATATTTGTGATATAATCTGGCTCTGTCTGTGTTTTCAACACTCTTCTCATTCCATTCTGTTCTGGACTGAAATAGTAGGAGTCTTTTTTAGTACTCTTACATGCACCACAAATCTTCAAAGTCTTTGTTATAGCTTGCAACAATTAATTTCTCTGAAACACTTTGCTCCTTGTATTAGTTCGTTTTCACACTACTGATAAAAATATACTCAAGACTGGGCAATTTACAAAAGATGTTTAATTGGACTTACAGTTCCACGTGACTGGGGAAGCCTCACAATCATGGTAGAAAGCAACGAGGAGCAAGTCACGTCTTAACATGCATGACAGCAGGCAAAAAGAGAAAGCTTATGCAGGAAAACTCCCTTTTATAGAACTCTCAGATCTCCTGAGATTTATTCACTATCACAAGAACAGCACAGGAAGGACCGGCCTCCACTAATCAATTACCTCCCAGTGGGTCCCTCCCACAACACGTGGGAATTCAAGATGAGATGGGGGGAGGGGCACAGTCAAACCATATCACCCCTCATTAACACTTATGTAAAGTGTTTGCTTCTTGCTTTCCTTATTAATTCACGAATATACTTTTATGTTTCCTCGATCCTTTAGCACACTCTTAGTTTAGTACATTTTACACTCTACATTTTACCAGTGAGCTTTCTTTCCCCTTGGTCAGCAATGGGTCCGGCTTCATTTTGTACCCATTTCATGATTTAAATTCATTCTGAAAATCAGCCCTCCATTGTGAACCACTGTAATACTTCCTTTATAACAACTAATTTGCCCCTAGCAGTAATTGGTCGAGCTTCAAAATCAAGCAACATCAAATTTAGTGTATTTATTTTACAAATGAGATAAATACTTTATTTAGTGGTAAAAAAAAAAAGTAATTTTTACATAAACACATATATTAGCTTTTCCCCTTTTTTGATCTGAATTCTTAAAAGGACAATAAATACTGGGAGGCATTGCTACTGAGCTGTAAACAGCCATATGCACTTTTATTATTTAAAAATCACGTTTTTAATTATTCCCTGTAATTAATTTTCATTGGTTTTATTGAATTATCATAGAGTATTTTAATTTTATGACATCAATGTACACTTTAACATTGATAATGATCCTGTTAAAGAAAAGCTATGCTAAAACTTATTAAAAATGGTAAGGAAGTCTTCATTCAAGACTATTTCAATAGTTGTCAATATTACTGTAATCAGAAAGGAAGATTGGAGTGATCCCCAAATATAATAAAGACAAGTAGGAATTTATAGCCTGGAGCATCTTTGCAGGGATCAGGGTTGAGTGAATGGAAAATTACTGCCAGAAGACATCAAAAGTACGAGGAATTCTTGCTAAACTGACCTAATAGAATGCCTGCTGAAGGTGGGCCAGGATGATAAGATATTGCTTAGCAGGTAGTAGGGGATGAGAAATTTCCAGATAACAAGTGATCAGATATCAAGGGCAGAAGGATTCTCTCTAAATTGTCTTAGCAGGATTCTTGCTAATGTGTCTGGAATTAGTGGGTTCTTGGTCTCACTGACATCAAGAATGAAGCCACGGACCCTCCTGGTGAGTGTTACAGTTCTTAAAGATGGTGTGTCTGGAGTTTGTTCCTTCCAATGTTCACACATGTTCAGAGTTTCTTCCTCCTGCTGGGTTCGTGGTCATTCTGGCTTCAGGAGTGAAGCTGCAGACCTTTGTGGCAAGTGTTACAGCTCTTAAGGCAGTGCAGACCCAAAGAGTGAGCAGCAGCAAAATTTATTGCAAAGAGCAAAAGCCAAAGCTTTCAGTGTGGAAGGAGACCTGAGCGGATTGCCACTGCTGGCTTGGGGCAGCCTGCTTTTATTCACTTATCTGACCCCACCCACATCCTGCCGATTGGTCCATTTTACAGAGAGCTGATTGGTCTGTTTTGACAGGTGCTGACTGGTGAGTTTACAATCCTTTAGCTAGATATAAAAGTTCTCCAAGTCCTCATCAGATTAACTAGACACAGAGAACTGATTGGGGCATTTACAAACCTTGAGCTAGACACTGGATGCTGATTGGTGTGTTTACAAATCTTGACCTAGACACAGAGTGCTGATTGGTGTATTTACAATCCTTTAGCTAGTCATGAATGTTCTCCAAGTGCCCACTAGATTAGCTAGACACAGAACACTGATTGGTACATTTACAAATCTTGAGCTAGACACAGAGTGCTGATTGGTGTATTTACAATCTTTTAGCTTGACATAAAGGTTCTCCAAGTCTCCACTAGACTCAGGAGCCCAGCTGGCTTCTCCTAGTGGATCCCACACCAGGCCGCAGGCAGAGCTGCTGGCCAGTCCCAAGCCATGGGTTTGCACTCCTCAGCCCTTGGGTGGTTGATGGGACCCTGTGCCCCAGAACAGGGAGCGGCACTCATTGGGGAGGCTCCAGCCACACAGGAACCCATGGTGAGGGGAGGCTCGGGCATAGTGGGCTGCAGGTCCTGAACCCTCTCCTGCAGGGAGACAACTGAGGCCTGGTGAGAATTTGAGTGCAGTGCCGATGGGCTGGCACTGCTGGAGGACCTGGTGTACCCTTCACAGCTGCTGGCCCCGGTGCTAAGGCCCTCAGTGCCTGGGGCCAGCAGCACTGGCCAGCCGCTTCAGGTACGGGGCATGCCGAGCCCATGCCCACCCGGAAGTCACACTAGCTGGCGAGTGCCATGTGCAACCCCAGCTGACTCCCTCGCCTCTCCTTCCACACCTCCCCACAGCATAGGGAGCCAGCTCTGGTCTCGGCTAGCCCAGAGGGGGGCTCCCATAGTGCAGCAGTGGGTTGAAGGGCTCCTCAAACGTGGCCGGAGTGGGCGCTGAGGCCAAGGAGGTGCCAAGAGCAAGCAAGGGCTGCAAGGGCTGCCAACACGTTGTCACCTCTCACTAAAACTAGACTCCAGAAAGTTGAAAAGCAAAGCCCAAATTCAAGGCCTACTTGAAAAAAGGACTTAAAGAAGCCTGAGTAAAGATTAGTCAAGGAGGTCCATCCTAAGCTATTTTTTTTTTTTTTTTTTTTTTTTTTTTTTGAGACAGAGTCTCACCCCTGTCGCCCAGGCTGGAGTGCAGTGGCCGGATCTCAGCTCACTGCAAGCTCCGCCTCCTGGGTTCACGTCATTCTCCTGCCTCAGCCTCCGGAGTAGCTGGGACTACAGGAGCCCGCCACCTTGCCCCGCTAGTTTTTTGTATTTTTTAGTAGAGACAGGGTTTCACAGTGTTAGCCAGGATGGTCTCGATCTCCTGACCTCGTGATCCACCCGTCTCGGCCTCCCAAAGTGCTGGGATTACAGGCTTGAGCCACCGCGCCCGGCCTAAGCTATTTTTAATTGTTTTTTAAACTGTATTAAGCATTCTTTATTTTATTAATATCCTTTGCTCACACTGCTTAAGAATATGGAACTTCTCACTGTTAACTCAATGTATCATCATGCTTCCTGCTCACATTCTTTGCACTTGCTTTTTCTTTTCCTGGAATTCTCTTTCCCTGTGTATTTACGTGTTTTCTTTCCTGAATTCTATTGGATCTTAAATGTTACCTTCCTTAGACTAAGCCAATCTGAAATTGCAAAAGCTTCATCTGTCTTCTGTATTTCTCCACTTCTTTTTGCTTCATCCATCTTTCTTTCTTTCCCTTCCTTCCTTCCTTCCTTCCTTCCTTCCTTCCTCCCTCCCTCCCTCCCTCCCTCCCTCCCT